>NC_135477.1:262783357-262918283 GCF_052094955.1 Ictidomys tridecemlineatus
TGCTACTACTGCCATGGGACTTTAACACCATGTGACCTGAACACTGCCTGTCCTTGTGATCAGAGAGGCCTTTCCTGGCTCCTGGAACCAACCATCCATTGTCTCTTAACAGAAGCGTGTTTCAAACACTGACTTTGGTGAACTGTGAACAATCTGGATATTATCTACAGTGATCCTAGAATCAGAGAACAAAATTGTTAGGGTCTGTAAACAAGTCAGGATGGCGCCTGGCATTTTGCCAGAGGGAGTGGTTTGTGAAGTAATGCCAGCGAGCCATTAAGTGTGGAGATTCCTTATTGGTTGACTGCTGTATCTAGTTTATGTTAATTAGATAAGCTGTGTGGAATGTATATATACCCCTCCTGTCCTACAATAAACGGCTCCCACTCCTGCTGTATCAATGTACACAAGTTGTTCTTCACCCCCCGGTTATTTTGCTGCAGCCAGACTGCGGCACAAAATCATAAAAGCACTGTTTTCTTACCTTACTTTTACCTTCTTCCCTACACTGAGAACTTCGAAGGCCATTGTCCCTCTACCCTGCATGCCCACGCCACGTCTACAAGCACCACCATACACCCTGATCAGGTGCTATGGTCTGCACCTGGAATATCCCCCAAAGACCCATGTGTTGAAGGCTTGGTCCCAGCCCATGGCGCTATCTTGAAGAGATAGGTCTAGTGGGAGGAGTGAGGTCACAGGGGGCATGTCCTTGAAGGGGACACTGGAATGTGGCTCTTCTTTTTTCAGTTCCTGATGAAACTCATGAGCAGCCTCCTCAGCAACACACTCTGGCCATGACACTCTGTGCCACCACAGGCCCAAAGCAACCAGATCAAGTGACCATGGATTGAAACCTCTAAAACCATGAACCAAAATAAACCTTTTCTCCTTTTAATTTGATTACCTCAGGTATTTCCTCACACCTTCTTCATAGTGACACAAATTGACTAACACATTTCAAACATGTGAAGGCTGCAAAGGCAACTGAACCACAGGGGCAAAAGCAGGACTGGGCACGACAGAAAAGACTTGCATGTGAGAAGCCACACAGGTCCCAGGGAAGAGGCCCAGTAGTGAGAGTGAGCCAGTGCTGAGGGCCATTACCAAGTAGGAATGACGCATCGAAATTTCCTTGCCAAGCGTACCCCATGCTGCTTAGAGGACATTTGATGGAACATTGCATGCATGCTTTATTAAGGTGACCTTGCTCAAGGACCAAGGCGGATCTGGGTTTAGAGCTGATCAGGTTTGAGGAAGTAACCGGCTCCTTGAGTTTAAGGCGTTGCCAGTTTAAGATAATGGGTTTTAGGGAAGTTGGCGGTTGAAGATTATTGCTGGGATTAGGGTGTTCCTGCTGCTTGTTCCCGTTGAGTTCTCGTGAGATTAAAATGGGATTTGGAGATAGCCTCGTGGAGTAGATGGATTGTGCGGGTAGACGGCAGAACGCGTTTTGCCCCTGGACCTGTGTGGAGGTGGTGTGAGAGCTGGAATAAAGAATTGCTGTTTGAACCTACAAAGCTGTGAGTGCCTCGTGATTCTGGTGCCAAGCCGAGACATTGGCTTTGGCAAGCCAGTGGGAGCTAGCAAACAAGAAGGAGCTCGCGGAGAAGGCAGGAGGTTGCTGAGGTAGAGAGCCTCACTGTTGCACCAAGAGCACTGAGAGAAAACTTTCTCTTACCTGTGCTGCGACAGTGTGTGACCGGGTAGGAAAGAGCTTCGTAAGGCATGCGGTATTAAACCCTGCCTCAGAAAGGCCAAATGCGGCTCGCAAGCCTGCCCCGCCAGCACCTACCACCACTGCATCAAATTCATGATCCACCACTGGGTACTGAGTAGAAATCTAGAAAAGAAAATTCAGCTGTCAATCACACATTCAACTATGCCTAATATTCAGAATATGGTGATAGCAGATTAATTAGCCTAAAGAAAATGAAGGGAGTAATCAAAAGGAAAGAGCAATGACACATAGAGGTCCCCAACCTTATCCTAGGGCCAAGCACACATGCCCAGTGGGGCAGCCTCATGGAAGGGGGATCAACAACTTAATGAATAGCAGAGGTTCTATCCCACGGACCAGGAAACACAACATTAGCTGAAATATTACACACTTAGAGATACAATTTTTAAAAAAATCCGTTTCTAAGGAGGCTTAAAACCACTAAGACCCCAACGTGTCAACTGGGGAGTACAGAGGCAGAGGAAAGCAACAACAGTGAGTTCCAGCTCTGCATATATCATTCTTACTCGTCCACTCTTGTCATGCTCACGTCCCCACTTAGAACTCTGCAGTGCTGTTTTATTCTAGGTATGCACACTGCACTTGACCTGGCATGGACCCAAGTCAGCTCCTATGAGAAGGTGCCAGGATATGCAGCGACCACTATGAGCTTGAGGTAAGAAGCCGTAAGCAAACTTCAGCATTCTCACAAAGAGCAGAACAGGAACACTAAACTCAAAAGACCCCATACTCAGGGCAGGGATTGTGGCTCAGCAGTAGAGCGCTTGACTAGCACGGGCGGGACCTGGGTTAGATTCTCAGCATCACATAAAAATAAAAGGCACTGTGTTGTGTCCATCTACACCTAAAAAATAAATATTAAAAAAAAAGACTACACTCATGTGGCTACACAGCCCTACTGTGAGTAGAGAATCCATCTTTCACCACTGCAAATGCTATTCATTTGTATCTAATCTATAGACACATTAAGAACTTTACAAGCAAAACTGTCAATATCTGTAAATATTTGTACAACTATTATTATACTAAAAATAATTTGAGCATGGACTGAATATCCAAGAGAATTTCTTTAAATATGTGCAATATGTGAATGCACTGAAATGAACTGGTCTAGGCTATGATCCCTCTAGGCCAACAAAGCTGTTTAATGCAGCAGAAAGCCACAGACTCACCGATTCTGAAACTTTAGCAGACGCCCTCTTCCTTCCATCAACAGTGAAGTGAACACCACGGGCCCACGTCGGGAGCGTTGCTGGCCACTGCAAAAGTATACTGTTAGTGTCTTAAGGACCACAGACACTAAGGGAACTGAAACTAAAATTTCCTTCTAAATCATGAACCTTTCTATGTACCCCTGTTCTTGTTCTAGAAAGCTCACCTGGGGCCCTTGACTTAACCTCCAAGGTCAGACAGATCAGTTGGCAAGGACTCGGCCCCTCCAGGGCTTCGTCTCCCTTCACCTAAGGTGATATTCCAGTGAAAGCCTTCTGAATTAAGTTGCTTTTTCTGTTCCCAGTAGGAAACTCAATGGATCAGAAATAAAATGAAAAAGGTTCACCTTCTCTGTGGTGTCCTAATTGACAGTACTTAGGTCGAAAATGGAGAATGCTGCCTCACTGCATAGTAGTTTTGCAAGTAAAGAAGCATTTTTACTGCTCTATCTTAGCACTCGAAGCCTTGTACTCTTGGAAAAGGCACTGGACAGTGGACAGGGAGATTCTTTTTCTGGAACAGGCTGTTGTATAACACTTAGTAAAAGCAGTTTGGTTCAGAGGAATGAGTGGTGGCATCCCTCCACCCCACACAGGAGGACTCCACTAAGCTAGCCTTTAGCCACACCCTCTCTTGTCCACCAGGCCTCTGGTGCTGCCCCTCTACAGGGCTGTCCCAGCTATTAACTGGTTAACCTCCACAACTTGTCTTGTCTCAGCTTAAATGTCCCATTCTATACAAATTTACTCAAAAATATCTGTATCAGTGACACTGTGGCCCAGTGTAAGAGACACTTTCCATGTGGAAAGACTGGGTCAGCTGCTGTGGCATATGTTCTCCATTCTGAGGCTGCGCTTTAGAAGACCAAAATAAAAGAGAGTTAGAAAATCCTAAAGAATAGTTTTAGGAAGTATACCCAGCAATTAGAGGAGGAGAAAAGAGAGATGTCTTCCTGTACTTTGTTACTTAGAAAAGACCATTATTTTGTGGGGGGTGGGGGCAGATTCTGTAAGACAAACAAGAGGGGATCACAGGAATTGAATTCGCAAGGTAAAGGCACTCAGCTGGGCTGGAAGGCAGCTGGTCTGTCCTTCTCAAGCAAAGGCAGAGCTGGACTCCTATGCCAAGCTTCCTCTACTGCTAAGCTTAAATGACAGTTGGCATAAATACTTGGATTTATTTAACAGTCTCAATTGCAAGGTAGTTTCTTGGATTTTAAAGAATTTTTAAATTTTTAAAGTGTTCAACTCTACAATCACAAGTCTATTTCAAAAACATACTGACAAGCCAATTTAGGTTTTCCATTTTTTTCAGAAAATGAATTTAAGGAAAAAACAAAATTCTTCTGCCTAAGCATAGTTTCTCTATGACATACATTAACATAGGGTACAGTTGTAGTAAGAGCAGTACATTTTATAGTACCAACTCAAAATGGAAATGGTGAGGTTGCTATAAATTTCTTTAAGATGTTCATGTTTAACACACTCAGCTAGCTTAAAAAGTGGCAGTTACAGGCCAGGCGTGGTGGCACAGGCCTGTAATCCCAGAGGCTTGGGAGGCGGAGGCAGGAAGATCATGTATTCAAAGCCAGCCTTGGCAATTAAGCAAGATGCTAAGCAACTCAGTGAGATCCTGCCTCTAATAAAATACAAAATAGGACTAGGCATGTGATTCAGTGGTGAAGTGCTCCTGAGTTCAACCCCTGGTACATCCCCTACCCACTCCCAGAAAAGTGGCGGTTACTAGAGTACGTAACAGAATTGACAATTATCACTCTCTCCCTGTGAAAAATGACACCAATCTTTATTCTGAAGTTAGACTTTGCAGGGGATGTTTTTATTTTTTGCAGTGTTGAAGTCAAACTCAGGTTTGTGCTCCTCTTCCACTGAGCTATCTTCCCAACCAGACAGTAGGGTGTATTTTTTAATTTGGAGACTAATTTCAATTTAACCAAATTTCTGTCTTTAGATAAAGCTTATTTTGCCCAGGCCTGGGGTACAGACCTATAATACCAGCTACTTAGGAGGCTGAGGCAAGAGGTCTCAGTTCAAGGCCTGCCTGGGCAAGGCAGAGAGACACAAAATAAAAATTAAAAAAGGTAGTGGATCTAGCTCTGTGATAGAACACTTGCCTAATATTCATGAGGTCTTGAGTTCAACCCGTAGTATGGCAAAAAGTAAAAATGAAAAGAAACACACAAAACAAAAATTTTGTGACATTATTATTATTATTATTATTTTGAGAAGAAGAAACATTTTCTAACAGGGAAACATGAAAAAGAATGAGAAAATCTACCTGCAGTACAACTGAAAGGCACATAAGACTTTGTTCAATAGCTTAGAAGTTTAGATGACTGAATTAGGTAATAAAGAAAAAAGGAGGAAAACGTGAGAACATTATCCTCAATAAGCAAAGGAGGCCCTCACCTGATAAAGCATACCTACAAAATCATGACCAAGAAACAAAACACAATCTATGCAACTACAAGAAAAGTCAATAAAGGCTGAGGTTGTAGCTTAGTGGTAGAGTGCTTGTCTTGCACATTTGAGGCCCTGGGTTCAATCTTCAGCGCCACATAAGAATAAATAAGTAAAAATAAAGATATTGTGTCCACCTACAACTAAAAAATATTAAAAAAAAAAAGTCAATAAGAACCTAAAAATGGTTGATATGGGGAAGTAGGGTGATTTAGGTGAACTAAATCCTCTACAAGGCAGAAAGCCAGTGTCTACAATGGAAAACCTGCAGGGGGCAATGAAACACCTCAAAATTATCCCCACTGCTGGCAAAAGCAAGGTTTTCTTTTCCCCATACAAGGCTTTCTATATTCACTGATTTTTTTAACAACTATGTGCAATTATTTTCATTAAAAATTTTAATATTTGTTTTTCAAATAGAGATGCTTAAAATACAGCTCAAATGGATACAAAGCATGGGTGGCGAGCTACAACCCTGGCTAGTTCAAAGGGCTACTTCATAGAACCCTCCTTAACTCCAGGGAGAAATTGAAAACTCGGGGGACTCCAGCTCAGATCCTATACTTCCCCACTATCCAGAGAATATTGGGAAACAGCTCTGACTCTAAGATTAAAATCCTGATTATATGTAAACCCAAGTCAAAGATTTTCAAATGAACCAGAAAAAAAAATTACGCAGGGGGTGGGGACGTGGCTCAAGCGGTAATGCACTCGCCTGGCATGCGCAGAGCACTGGGTTTGATCCTCAGCACCACATAAAATAAAAGATGTTGTGTCCGCCAAAAACTGAAAAATAAATATTTAAAAAAATCTCTCTCTCTTAAAAAAATTATGCAGAATACAGACTAAATGCCACTGCTATGATAATCAAAAGAAAAAAACCCGTTATTACTGTAATAGCATAACTAATGTAATTTCAAATACATCACCAAAACATATTTGGAACAATTTATCTAAGAAAAGGAATTGAATTATCCTAAAACAACATTTTGTATATTCATTTTGAAGGATTTAAAAAACTTCATCAGAAGGGAATGGTTAACAACTATGTAAAGTCTTTGGTTTTACTCTTCCTCTGGATCAAACGGCTTCAAGTCATGTCAATGCACTGGGGCCAGGAAAAGAAATCAAAGGTGAGCTAAGTCTGGCAAACTGATAACTTGAAGGCAGTTCTCAATAAAGAGTAACCCCAAACATCTACTTTCCTAAGCCATTTCTCAGATGACTATCATAACTTTTTTTCCCTGCTAGTTTGACTATTTCTTTATAAACTCCAATTCTTCAGGGAAAAGAAAACTAATCTTACATGCCAATAAATATACTGCTTGGGGACAGAATTTCTCAAGGGAAAGCTATCCTCATAAAGATAAAAAGACTTCTTAAAAAAACAAATCACAGGACAGCAGTTTAGATTCTAGATGGAAAATGCAGATAAAAATGCAAACAGTTAATTCAACTGAGGTTTGAAAAAGACCACTTCCAATCAGCCACTAGGAAAATAAAGGGTTATCAACTAAATTTATTTCAGTGCTCAAAACCTTATTCCCACTTTCAGGTAGAAGTTCAAAGCTAGAATTCCTCTATTCTAGTGTGGATAAAAGACAACAATTGGGGTCTTCCACAACAGAAGGACCACTGGGTACCTTCTTGAGTAAGGACAAACCACTCTGCTACAATCACAGAATATCAACCTGTCATTTTCTGAAAAAGCACCACTGACCAGGACTCTACTTCCTGCAGCGTCTTAAGGGCCAAGATGGGAATGGCTTGGTCTGCTCTGTAGGCACCAACCACAGCACCTATTAAAGCGTTTATAATGCCTTCTGGTTTTTAAAGGAGTGGCTGTCAACTAATCCTTCTCATACTTAATTGAACATAATCTTTAATATCTCTATTTCAAAAAGGAGAAAATTGCAGTCATAATTACAGGCACAATGCACGACATTACTGTTGAATGCCTTGACTTCTACTGGCACTTCTTCTTTGTAATTAAACTATTAAGTAGGTAGGTGGGTCAGTTCATTTAAAAGAATCAAATAATGAAACTATCCAAAGTTAGTTTACTTAAAGCAAGCCCTGGAAGGTTGAGGATGAACATGCCATGTTAGCGTTCACTCAGACAACCCGGACAGCAGGGACAGGGAGGGTGATCCCCATCCCAAACCGGTACACACATGCTTGGTCCCATGCCCGCCCCCCGGTCAGTGTACTCATTTCCTCTGATATTTTTTTAAAAAGTGCTCAGCAATGAAACATTATTCAGCCATAAAGAACGAAATTATGGCATTTGCCGATAAATGGATGAAACTAGAGACTATCATTCTAAATAAAATAAGTCAATCCCAACACACTAAAGGTTGAAAGTTCGGATTTGCAGATGCTTACACATAATAGGGGCGGGGTGGGGGTGGGGTTCACTGGATTACACAGCGAGAATGAAGGAAAGGGAGGACGTGGAACAGGAAAGGCGATGCAATGAGGGGGACGTAACTTTCCTCTGGTCATGTAGAAACACGCCACTAGGGTAACTCCACATCACCTACAGCCACAATAATTGGAAGTTGTACCACATGTATGTATGATATGCCAAAATACGTTACACTGTCGTTTAAACTAAAAAGAACAAAACAAAAAAACAAAACGGTGCTCAACGGCCACCGCACCAAACCTAAAATACAGGTTCCTAACTGCCAAGGCCTCCCGGAGGACACGCACAGGAGGGCCAGCAGCGGCCCGAGGAGCCTAGTGAGCCCAGATCCCACGACCGCCCGGCCCGGTAGCGACCTCCCCACAGCGCCGGCGAGGTGACCTTGGAGGACGCGGCTCCAGGCCTCACCCCGGCGAGGGTCGTGACCTTCACCGGGACGCTGCGGGCTGCCGCCACAGGAGGAGTCCTGCCAACCCGGGCAAGGGAGCGGGCGACTCGGCATGCGCTGCACTCTGCCGGCCGGGCCCCGGCCCGCCCGGGTCCCGCCCTCCCGCGATGCCGACTCACCGCCTGGGTCAGCACCAGGCGCCTCGCACCGAGAAGTCGCGACACGGCCCAGACCCCCGCCATGTTTACGCCGTCCCGCCAGGCCCCGCGCCAGACCGCGCCTGCGCACCCCGCCGCGTCCAGAGCGCGGCAGGAAAGATACCGCGCCTGCGCATCCCGCCGCTCCCGGGGTCCCGCGTGGAGACATCTCGCGCTTGCGTACTTCGCCTCGCCCGAGGCGTCGGTGTTGGATCTCGCGCCTGCGCAGAGCAGACCCGCGGACCTGGGCGCGGGTGCTCGGCTCCCCGAGCGGTCCGGCACCGGTGGGTCTGTATGGCATTTGGTGGCCGGGCGGGCTGGGCAGTGTTCAGGGGAAGGGGTCGACCACCGATATTTTTAAAAGTACTCTGTGGTTCCCCGATCATGCCAGCACTGAGAGGGTCTGAGGATCTCGACCCTGGGGAATGGGGTCTAAGGGGCGGCGACCGCGGCTTCGTAACCGCCGGTGTTTGGGGACACGGCCCGTCGGCCTCAGGAAACGCGGGGAGGTGCCCCCACTTCCACCTGCGCTGAGCCTGAGCAGCAGCGGAGCGCACTGGACAGGAGACAAGATGGGAAGCTTTCCCGTGCTCCAGCTGCGGGGAAGCCCAGGGCCTCCCTGGAAGCTGCCTAGGTCCTGGCTTGGAGCCTGTCGCTAGCTTGCTCCGATGGTATTTGTAGTTTTCTAGTGTGTTTATTTGCTAAGAGCCGGGATCTTGCATGGAAAATAAATCAGTAATCCTAAGTAATTTAGCTTCCTGCTTTTTTCACTTAAGGTTGTATTATTAAAATCTTCCTCTTTATAATATAATATATATAACATAATATAGTTTATGAATATAATTTCGAATTATTAAATTTACAATGAATCATTGTCATTTTATTGATTTTTTTTCCAATTTTTGCTATCAGAGCATAAAAAATATATTTGTGCTCAAAATTTTGCCTTTAGGATTACTTCCTTAGGACATATGCTCCAGAATTATGCTTTATTGATGTGCAGGGAACAAACATTATATAATGAGCCCTACTTATGAGTGGGTCCTCTATCAGTGGATTCAGTCACTTGCAGATCAAAAATATTTGGGAAAAGATTGCTTTGCACAGTGCATGTACAAACTTTTTTCCTTGTCATTATGGCTTTAACAATACAGCATAACAACTATTTACATAGCCTTTGCATTACATTAGGTATTATGGGTGATCTAGAGATGATTTAAAGGATACAGGAGGATGAGTGAAGGTTATATGCAAATATTTCATCATTTTATATAAGGGATTTGGGCATCTGTGATTTTTGGTGTCTTCTGGGGGGGCCTGGAACCAATCTCCCATAGATGCCAGAAATGATTATACTTCCTAGATGTCTTTTTGAAAGTATAACAGTTTTAGTATTTTCTAAATTAGGTGTCTACCTAATTGTTTAAAAATTCTGTGGTTACCAAGAACCCCCAAATATTAAGTTCTGAGCCATGTGTTTGGGTATATCTTTATCATCTATCATAAATTTATGTCTTTAGGTGTTAAATATTTATTTAAAACCCTATTAAAACTTTTCAAAAATTGGGTTGAATTCCTTGTTTCTTACATACAACATGATCACCACAAATACACTGATCACAATATTTTGTGATCAGTGTATTTGTGGTGGGCACATAAACAAGGTGAAAGCCTCCATGACTCTACTTTGTGGACATGCCCACTTAGCATGGGTACTTAAAAAACTTGTAGACTCTTAACCTAGCTTGGAGAGTACAACCTACACCTGAAGCAGGGGCCTCTCTAATCATGTTGGTGACCACCATGTCAGGAGGCATGAAAAGACCCACACTGTCCCCATTTTCCTCTCATGCAAGGCCCAGCACTTACCCAAAGTCTCCTGCCTGCATTATTCTTTCTGCTTGGAAGACCTTTTTCCTTTGATCGCTGTCTTTTAGACAACTGCTCATTCTTCCAAACTAAGCTCGCACAAACCAGTATGTCCAGTGTGAGCCGTCATTTATTCAGTTGATTATATGTCTTTATTTACAATGGTGTTAAGGTCCTGCAGAAATGGAATCGGTAAGAGACATACACACGTGCACAGCCAGGCATTGAATAACAGTGGAGATAATATCCTGAGAAATGTGTTGATGGGGTTTTGACTTACAACACCCTGGAGTGCACTTATACAGGCTGAGCGGCCCATGATGTTACTTTATGATAAGATCTTACAGAGCTACCATCTTCTATGTGATTCATCAATGAATAGAATGCTATGAAATTTATGACTGTGTATGTGTGTGTGTGTGTGTATCTATACATACACATAGATGTATATCTCACAGAATGCAAGCACATGCATTCAATTTAGTATATGAATTGGTATTAAGGATGCGCAGCTTATCCATCCAGAAACAACCCTGAGACACCCAAAGTGGGGTGCAGCCAAGCATCTGGGCATGCCACGGCTCAGTCAAGGTGACTCAGGCAATTAGCCATCATGACAATCACCGTTTAAACACACTAAAAAGCAGGACGTTCTGCCTGTGCCTCGCTGATTTGAGATGTGCTTTTCCCCACTAGGTTGCAAGTCGTCGTTTCCTCCTTGAAATCCCATAAAGCTCCATGTGCATGCACTGAAAAAAGGTATTTTTTTAAAAAATTATTTTAGTTGTCTATGGACACAATACCTTTATTTTGTTTATTTATTTTTATGTGGTGCTGAGGATCAAACCCAGTGCCTCACACATGCCAGGCAATCGCTCTACCACTGAATTACAACACCAGCCTGAAAAAAGGTTGTTGAATAAAATCATGATTCTTGAGATTCAAATAGATGCCATAATAGTGACTGTTGTTTTATTCCTTTCATACAATGATTTGTCCTTTCCTTTCAAGGTATATCTCCATGAATAACTTAAATGATCCTCCAAATTGGAATATCCGGCCTGATTCCAGGGCTGATGGGGGTGGTGGAAGCAGGTGGAATTATGCCCTGTTGGTGCCAATGCTGGGATTGGCAGCTTTCCGTAAGTTGTGGTTTTTCTGATGTTTGTGTTTTCTGGGCTGAAAGCATGGAGTGGTATCTTAAGACCTAGCTTTGGGACCTGACAGGTGCAGCCCAATTTCATCCCCTTCTGTGACTTCTGGGCAAGTTACTTAATTCTTCTAAGCCTCAGTTTACCTGACCCTGGGAGGTGGCAGTCACAATCAGCTCAACACATGAAATGAGAGTAAGATCAATGTTTAGAAATGTTTTGTGTGGGCTGGTTTAATAACTGGTTTCATGGCAGTGACTCCTTGCTTTTGTGTCCTAGTCAAGACTGATAGGGAAGAACAGGCCTGGAGGAAAACAAGTTTGATGTGTGCTTCGTGTTTGGAAGTCAGCCCAGAGACTTGGCCTGTGTAAGTTCTGCTCAGCATAGCCAGAAGCCCTGTATGTAGTTTGAGTTGACTGGGCACCACTAGATACTCACCCCCAGATGTGAGAAACTGATAAAGAATGGAAGAAAAAAGCCAGGTGTGGTGGCGTATACCTGTAATCATAGCAGTTTGGGAGGCTGAGGCAGGAGAATCCCAAGTTCATGCCAGCCTCAGCAATTTAGCAGGGACCTAAGCAATTTAGCAAGACCCTGTCTCTAAATAAAAATATAAGAAGGGGCTGAGGATGTGGCTCAGTGGTTAAGCGCCCCAGGATTTAATCCCTGGTACCAAATAAATAAGTTAATTAATGTAAAAAAAAAAAAAAAAGAAAAGAATGGAAGAAAAGCAAAAGCCGCCCTCTGTGCATATGGACTTTTGTACACAGTGACTTTTTTGTGCTTGAATTTTCCATGTCAGCAGGTGTGTAGTGCGGGAGATAAGGCTGGCAGGAGCAGGTGGAATTCACAGTTCAGGGATCTGAGTGGTACCTGCTGGTGCTCCAGCTACAGCCCTGAGGATTCTATATTGAAGGCTCACTCAACTTGGTCTTACAGGGCAGTGCCAGCATTGCTAAAGGCTACTGTTGCTGAGGCTGGGGTGGTGAACTTCCACTCAGAGAGTGGCCTGGGTGGCTTGAAATGATGCTTATTGATGTCATCTTTTTTGGCTTTGAGGCTGGGAGAGGCCCTTTGATTTTCTAATACTCATCTGTGACTTTTATAGCCACTCATGTTAACTTTCAGATTCTTATCTTCTCTTCTTGGGCCTTTGAAATGATGTTTTCTGTAGTTCAGGAATGTTTTATTTTTCCTCATGGTTATCTTGCTTAGGTAATGTATTCAAGGATAACATTTAGTTTTGCATTCTTATATAAAGATTCTTCAAAATCGATTCTGTGTTTGAGAAGCTGTGTTGCAACTTTGAGTGTTAACGAGCCCCTGGCATGGTTTGGAAGGAAAGGCAGATGGATGAATGCTGTATGGGATCAATGCTGTTGATGAATTGATGAGATGCTGGATTTATCCTGATCATTTAAACTGCATTATGTGTACAAGCGAGATGCTGAGAATTGAACCCAGAGGCGCTTTACCACTGAGCTGCGTCCCCAGCTTTTTTTATTTTATTTTGAGTCAGAGTCTCACTGAGTTGCCCAGGCTGGCGTTGAACATAGGATCCTCTTGCTTCCGCCTCCTGAGTAGCTGGGATTATAGGTGTGTACCATCATGCCCAACTACACCTTTGTGACTTTGAACACAGCATAGAGACTAGTATAATTATGTCCACATGAAAGATTAGTCCCTGGCCACATTCTTCTCTGGGTAACTGCCCTGGAAGAGTGTCCAGCATTTCATGGGCAGGACAGCGCCTCCTGTCAGCCTCGGTGGCCACACCTCCTATAACCCCGTAATCACTCCGTCCAGATGTTGCCTAAGTAGTACCGTATAGCGTGTGGCCTCTTTGGCTGGTGTTTTCACCCAGTGTGGTCCTTCAGACCTATACGGGCTGTTGCCACCTCTGTAGCCAGTGGATCACTCAGTGCTGAGCAGGGTCCCTGATGTGGGTGCGCCACAGTTCAGTTGACCATCCACCAACAAGACTGCTGTGTTCTAGTTTGGGCTGTGATGAATAAAGCTACTACCAACATTCTTTTACAGGTTTTTATGTGAACATAAGTTCCATTTCTTCAGGATGAACGTCCAGAAGTGCAGTTGCTGGGTTTCATGGCAGTTGCATGTGAAGTGTTCTAAGAAAGTGCCACATTGTTTTCCAAAGTGGCTGTGCTGTTAACGTCATGTCCTCAGCAATGATGCACAAGTGGTCCAGGATCCCGCCACACAAGTGTTCGTATTTCATGTTCTTACAGGTGTGGAAGCATCTCAAGTGTTTTCACTGTGCTTCCCCTGGCAGCTGGTGAGATTGACCATGTTTTCACACGCATCGGGGTGTGTCTTCTGTGAAATATCTGTTCATGTCTTTGGCCGTTCACTAGTTGGGTTGTTTTTAAATGTTGAATTTTGGGAGTTTTTAGTATGTCCTACATTCAAGCCCTTTTCTAGATTTGTGGTTTACAGATATCGTCATCTGATCTAGTTAGTCCTTTTATTCTCCTAACAGTCTTTGACAGAGCAAAGGTTTAATTCTCAAAAACAAGTTTAACATGCTTTTTTCTGTGCAGATCTAAGAGATCTCTGCCTGTCCTGATCCTGAAGATCCTCTTCTGTGTTTCTTCTGAAGTTTTTTTTTTTTCAGGGGGTGGGGTTCTTTCACATGGTGCACTGTGAGTCCTGGTTGGTCTCCTCCTTGCCATTTCTCTGCCTTTGTCTTGCCTTCTGGTGCCTGGAGCAGATTGTGGGTGGTCTTTGGGCTTCAGGGAAAGCACCGTTTCACCACTGGTGGTGGTGTTTGTGGGTTTTTGTAGCCACCCTTCATTAAGTCAAGAATGTTCCCACCTTGGGTCTGGGGTTGTGGCTCAGGGGTAGAGCCTGGTATGTGTGAGGACTGGGTTTGATCCTCAGCACCACATAAAAATACATAAAATAGTGGTATTGTGTCCATCTACAATGCAAAAAAAAAAAAAGATTAAAAAAAAGATTGTTCCCCTCTGTTTCTGTTTTTCATGAATAGGTATTGAATTTTGTTAATTTTTTTTAATTTTTATCAGTTGTGGGGTTGTGTGATTATACCTCTGTAACCTGTTAATGTGTTGGATTACTTCTAGTGACTTTCTCTATTGATCTAGTCTTTCATCTCTGGAGCAATCCCCCCTTGGTCATGCTGTATATTTCTTTTTACAAATTGTAGAATTGTACTTGCTAATGTTAAGGACTTTTGTGTCTGTGTTCCCAAGGAAAATACTGAACTTTGGGAGGTTCTCTCTCTTCTCTTCAACTGTTGTGCTATTTAAAAAAAAAAATTAGTTGTTGTATTTTTCTTCTAAAATTTCCATTTGTTTGCTCTGTATATCTTCTGTTTCTTAGACTTTATTCTGATGATGCTTTAAAGTGTTTGTCCGATGACACTGACGTCTCCATCCTGGCAGTGATGGGCATCTGTTGATTATTTTTTCATTCAGCTTTAGATATCTCTACACCTTGATGGGACGAGTTACTTCATTTGAAACCCCAGAAGTTTGGTATTGTGCCATGAGGCTGTGGATTTTACATTGACCTGTCTTAGCCTTGCTCTTGCAGGGAATGGGAGGCTGCCTCTTTATTGCTGGCCACAGGCCCTGTGGACCCCTGGGGCCCATTGTCTGGGAGTGGCTCCCAGCTCCTGCTCTACCTAGCCTTGGACTGTGGGTGGGATAGATCCAGGTGTGCATTTGAGAAGATGGTTTTAACTTTTATGCTTATAGAATTGAGGTGCAACAGCACAGCCAAGTAAGAATGGCTTTCAGGTATATGGAAATAATGCCAGTTCTTTCATGGAGTAGGTCCTGCAGCGTGATCACTGATGTCATGGAGAAAGAATCAGATGGCACAGGCACCTTTTATTTATTTTATTCGTCTTTTTATTCTCCTAACAGGCCTGTGATCTCAGCCACTTGGAGACTGAAGCAGGAGGATCACAAAAGTTCAAGGCCAGCCTCAACAACTTAGCAAGACCCTGTCTCAAAATAAAAAGGCTGGGGATGTAGTGCAGTGGTAGAACACCCTTGGGTTCAATCTCCAGTCCAAAAAAGAAAATTGAATGGCAAGAATACCAGCTGGAAGGGGCAGCTGCAAAAGTGGGGCAGGACCAGGAAAGTTGGTAGAAACCCTGGTGTTGCAGGGAGTTAAAGCAGGGGCAGGGGAAGAGCAGAACTTGTGAGAGCCAGAACTCCTGCTTTTGGTGGCTTTGGGCCTTGGGATTTGAACATGTGTGGGACATTCCTTTTGTTTTCCAAAGACTCAAGTCCATGCTGGCCCGTTTTTTTTTTTAACTTTTTAAAATTTCTATTTTTGATACTGGGGATTGAACCCAGGGGTGCTTTACCACCAAGCAACATCCCAGTCCTTTTTTTTTTTTTTTTTTTTTTAGTCAGAGTATGCTAAATTACTTAGGTCCTCACTAAATTGCTGAGGACAGCCTTGAACTTGCAATCCTCCTGCCTCAGCCTCCCAATGGCTGGGATCACAGGTATGGCCTCCATGCCCTTCTCCTCCACACTGCTTTTTGGAGCTACAGCTGAACATATCATTTTGAAAAGCTAGAAATTAGCATATCATTGTCCAGCATTTGTGAAATGATCAGCACCAGTGTTTGCTCAGGAGGTGGTGGGCATCCTGTGCCACCACCCTGCCTCGCCTCATTATCCACATGACAAACTCCTCTTGTGAGTGGGATGGGAAACAAGCTGGGGACTCCATTCAGACCTGAGGCCCCTGCCCACTGGCAGTTGCTGTGGCCACCAGGTCCTGGGCCTTCCTCCTTCCTGTAGCAGAGAATGGAAGCCAGCTTTTCCACAGTGTGAGGTAGTGCAGTCAGTGCCCAGCCTGGTCTCCCCACTCTCCTAGGCCCACGTTTGTGAGTCCAGTGGCTCTGACATGGAGATAAAGGCCAGAGCATGTCTTGAGGTTGACATCCTTGCTGTGTGTCTGATAGCACGTAAGCAAATGCCTTGGATATAAGCTGTTCACCAGTGATGCCTGGGCAGAGCTGACACAACTGTTTCGTGGCATACTGGGGATTGAACCCAGGGGCACTCGACCACTGAGCCACATCCCCAGCCCTTTTTTGTATTTTATTTAGAGAAAGGGACTCAACTGAGTTGCTTAGCATCTTGCTTTTTGCTGAGGCTGGCTTCAAACTTGCAATCCTCCTGCCTCCCTTTCCCGAGCTGCTGGGATTACAGGTTTGTGCCACCATACCCGGCCTCCCATGTTAACTTTTTATATCTTACTGATAGTCTATGGGACACTGAGACCAGAGCTGGCAGACAGTGGTGGGGTTGGTGGCAAGAGAAGCAGTGGTAGATTTTCTTGGCCATAGGAGTTAGATGTGTGGACCCTGCATGCTCAGCCTTCAGTCCTGGTCTGATTAGGGGGTAAGAGCTTTGCCATTCCTGCAGAATGTACAGTCTTGGGTCTTAGGCTGTAAGTCAAGGGCTATCTTTATATGTTGTTTCCTTTGAGTAAACATCATTCATTGAACCTCTGCTGTGGCTCTTCACTATGTATCTTTTTCTCCTTCAATTTATTCATGTCAGGTTGGATTTGGTCCCGAGAGTCCCAAAAAGAAATAGCAAAAGAGAGAGAAGCATATCGCCAGAGAACAGTTGCCTTCCAGCAGGATCTTGAAGCCAAGTACCATGCTGTGATCTCGGAAAATCGACGTGCTGTTGCTCAGCTGTCTCTGGAACTTGAAAAGGAGCAAAACAGAACAACTAGTTACCGAGAAGCCCTTATCTCTCAGGGGCGGAAGTTGGTGGAAGAAAAGAAACTTCTGGAACGGGAATGGGCTAAGGTAATGCAAGAAAGAAGCCAGCTGCAGCCTCTGAGAAGTGTGTACCTGAGCCGTCTGGAGGAGGAGGAGGACTGGCAGAGGAAAGCCCGGCTCATGCTGAAGGAGGTTGGAGAGGCCCTTGCAGAAAGACAGAACATTTACTGCAGCCTGGTCACCCCCCGTCGCTCACGGCTGGAGCTGGAGAAGAACTTACTGGTGCGTGCCGCCGTCGACCCAGTGGCTGCTGACCTAGAGATGGCAGCTGGCTTGACTGACATATTCAAACATGACACCTACTGTGGTGACATCTGGAATAGCAACAAACGCCAGAATGGGAGGCTCATGTGGCTATATCTCAAGTATTGGGAGCTAGTCGTGGAGCTGAAGAAGTTCAAGAGAGTAGAGAAGGCCATACTAGAGAAGTGAGAGGAGTGAGGTGTCCACGGCCACCGGTTGCTTCTCATGACGTTTTCCCTGCTGAGCTCCCACACTTCCTTTGCTTGCTACCCGCGTCCCCCACATGCAGCTGCCCTCAGTGGCATTCCAGCTCTGCCACCCTCAGCAGCAGTGAGGATTCGGCACATAAAGGTTTTCCCTGTGATGCTCAGCAGCTGTGAAGGGTTGCCTTTCTCTGAAGCATTTTGTGAGCCGCTAATATTTAGCAGAACAGTATAATGTCATTTTAGTTCGAGGGTAAAAATTGTTTTTAAAGGTCAAATATAATATTGATCCTCACTGTAAGTAATTTTCTGTGACTTTTCCTATCTTCCTAAATAAATTCTGTCTTCTAGGATTATTTTTTTTCCTCCCCAGATTCCATTTAGCAGTCGTCAGGCAGTGGTGATGAGGGGTGTTGTAAGACCACGGAGGCTGTAAAACATTTGGAAGCTCTCATGCTCACAACAGGAAAAGCACCCAAGTGGTTCTCCTAGCCAGCAGGTGCCCCAGTATTTTGATAGCCACAGAGGCTATCAGAGCGTGGGGCAGGCCCACAGAGCCCATGTTCTGGAAGAGGCTGGGTGGACAGGTCCCAGCTCCGGGGGATGGGAGGATCACTTCAGAGTGTTTTCTGTTGATCTGGGGTGTTGAAGGTACATGAGGTTGCAGGGCTTAAAATGAAGGAGTGGGTATTAGGATCTTGCTTCTCATTTTGCTTATTGCAGGCTGCTTTGCCTTGGAACAAAGTTAGAAGGTAATGATTGGCCTGGACCTTCTGAAACCTAAATGCACAGTGACAAGACTTTTGTACTTTCATCAAGTTAACCTATTTGGTGGAGAGGCCTTCCCCTTTTTAAAGCTCCTAGATAAAGAGGTATCTCAGTCACATATTCCATGTATGCATCTGTGTTATGCACCACTGATACAGTGTCAATTTCATGGTGACAAGAAAATCTTTCTGCAGACATTGCAGCAGCAGAGACAAGTGGCAGGGGAAAGCCTCCCCAGAGAACCTGCATGATCTTTGGAATGCATGTCTAGTTGGAGAGTGTGACTGTTTCTGGGTCAGCTTAAAGTAGGGGGAGGCTTTCTAGCTGTAACCTAAGTTGCACCAGTGTTTGATGTGATGAACACACTGAGCCCCAACATGCTCCAGCAAGCAGCTGCCTTTGTTCTCTGAGCAGCCCTTTGCTGTACTATGACCAGGACGGATTGCTGGGCAGAGCTGGGGTCACTCCCTCTGCCTGCTCCTTGAGAGGTCCTGTCTCTATTCTGGGCTTGATGAAGTAGTCCCTGTATTTCTCAGTTAGGATTCTGGTTGTAAGCAATAGCTTTATTCAAGCTGGCTTAGACTTGTAGAAGAAGATTTGCTTTAAGGGTGTCTCAGACCCAGGGCAAGAATGGAGAGTGCAGTTCAGACCTGGGAGGAGCTAGAAATGGCACCTGAGCAACTCTCAGGGACCTGCCTACTTCAGTCTGTTCCCTGCAAAAGGCTTCTAAGGCCACACCCCATCCTGGACTGGCATACTGCGTGTCCCACTCAGCTCTTCAGAAAAGTTTGGGAGCCCTGGGTTATACAATGCTGTGGCACTTGGATGGAGTGGGGACAGTGAAAGCCAGGGATCACAGAGTATGTGGCTTTTGTTAACAGGAAGTCTATGGTGACTCAAGGCATGGTGTAGAAGTCCTAGAGCTCTGCAGCAATGAAGGAAGCTCATCTCCCTTGCCCACCTCTGGCAGGAAAGGGTCTCGCTGTTGGGGTGACTGGATAGCAAAGGCATTAGGGCGGCTCCCAGACCCAAGGTGGCCTGAGGTCTGGGTAGGGTGCTTGGTCCCTTAGCCTGAATTGCAATCCCAGACTCAAGAGCCCTCATGTCAGCTCAGGCAGCCCTGCCCCAGTCAGGAAAGCACCTCCTTTACCTGGGAATCCTGCAGAGTGAGCCCCCAGGGTGCCTTGTTGGGCCTGCCTGGCTCATGTGGGTAACAGAACTGGTCAGCCAGAGAGGTACTGTGTTGGGGTGCTCATGCACAACTCTACATCAGTATTCTTCAAGTTCCTGGTTCTGAGCCCAACCCTGCTGGGATGGCCCCTTGAGGCTGGTCAGTGGCCAGCAGCTGAGTGGGGTGCTGGAGTCTCCTGGCTGCAGAAGCTTGCTTGTTGAACATGGGGTGTTGGCCCTACTGGTGAGGCCTCTGGCACGTGACTGGGCCAGGGCTGACTCTGCTTGGTGGTGCCATAGGATGGGGCTCCAGACTGGCAGAAGCAGATTGGTAGGGGTGGCTATGGTAAGCATCAGGACCAAGTGGTAACCAGTGCCTTTATCCTGGAGCTGCTGCCAAGACTGGTAATCATGGGAGTTCAGGGTTGAGTGACAGCCAAGTAGAGCTCTCTCCACTCCTCATAATAGAGTTAGCTGGCCATGACAGAGGTCCATTGGTCTGTGGATATCTCCTTTGTCTCTGTATACTCAAGAAAGAACCCTTGCAGGTATCCCAACATGTGGAACCAGCCATTAAGGTAGGAAGGGCCAAGTTGGAGTTCCCAGAACTGTTCCTCTGCCCTGCAGGATGATCATCAAGAAGCCCTGCTGCACTCCTAGGGGAACAGCAATGACCAGTCCCCCAGTGAGACCTAGGAATGCAAGGAGGTGAGCCCCACGCTGACCTCATTGGTGTCCCTGTTCCATTCGCTCATCTCGTCCTGGAGAGGCTAGCTGGATCTTGGTGGGTGATAGTGGCCCCCCAGAGCTTCACCAGGAGCTACACCAGCTACAGCTGCTATGTGTATGCACTGACTCCAATTTACACACTTACCTTGCAAATAGTAGATGCTGCTGGCCTTGGTAGATACCAACTATGTGACCGTAGATGCCGGGTGCCCACAGGCAGAGTCCCAATGTGAGGAAGGTGTGACCAAAGTCCATGGGTGCTGAGAGCACTGTCAGGCTGGGGTGGAGTTGGTCCAGAGGAGCAGGTGAGTCTCGCACTTTGGGGACAGGTATGTACGGTTTAGAGCATTTGGACTGCTGCCTAGGAATGGATTTGGACCAGCATAGAGGGGGTGCTGTCCTGAATGTTTGCTGCCAGCAACTTCACCACAGAGGCAGACTTCTGTGTGCCTGCCCCTACCCAGGTAATGGGCCATACCCTGGGCCCTTCTCCATACAGCCACACAAATGCAGGGCTCTCCTGGTCCAGCTAGCCATTGCACATGATTGGTTACAGTGCCACTAGAGGCTGAGTCTGTAGTCACGAAAATTCAGACACTCAAAATAATGAAAGTTACTCTGCTTTTTAGAGTCTGAATTTTTAAGTAATTTAAAAATTTTGCGTGGTGCCTACTCTTTCTAAGAGCTTGCTGCAATTCACTCTATGTGCCCGAAACTTGATTGCAAAGAGACTGCCAGCGTGAACCTTTGCGGGTAAGGCACAGCCAAGCAGGCACAGAACGATTACAGTAGGGTGGGGTGAACACTTGGTGTCAGCTCACACTGAGACCCTGAGGAGGGACGCCTTGAGCAGGCAGCCCTGCGAGGCTCTCCTGCTGGGTCCTACCAGAAAGAACAGCCTGGGATACACCTGGAACTCCAGGCTGCAGAGCACCTGAGACGGAGATGCCCCTGGGGGAAGTGCTGCCAGGAGTGGTGCTCAGGTGGTACTGGGTCCAAGCTCTTGTCTGTGCCTCAAGGAAATATCTTATTTCCAAACTTTAAATCCTTTTAAAAGTCTTGAATTGCGGTGAAATAAGGACCATGGCTTGGTAACCACACTTATTTTATTAGCACTTATCATTCTAATTCTCAACTTTTGGTACAGAGTCAAGCTTAGTGGAAACCAACTCCACCTCTGGTGACAATCAGCCCCTTGGGGGCAAGGAGCCCAGGGCCATGGGCTTGGAGCCTGGCTGTTCAGGGAAAGTTAGGACTGGAGAAACCACAGGACATCCATAAATGCCACACTCTGTGTCCTGACCTACTGCTGAGGCCAGCACTCACTCAGATACAAAGCAAAGCAAGGACAGAGTTACTGGTATCAGCCGGAAGCCGCTGCGTGCTCCTGGCCCTGTTGTGAGCAAACAAGCCTGGCTTGTCAACATGCTAGCCCCACAGACACATCTAGCATGCCCTGTGAGCCTCCTGCCGGGCACGCAGATTTGGTTTACCTTTGCTTTTCATCTCTTCCTCAGCTGTTTTATGGGCTGCTGCTTTCTTTACACATGTTCTGTGACAAGTCCTCGTTTCCTTCGTCTTGCTGCCTCAGAGTCCAGTCGACCCTGCTCCTACGGCAGCCTGCCCTGGCACCCATTGCACCTCCACTCACTACCACATGTGCCTGCGTGGGGTCTTCACCAGGCTATAGGGTCTGCTGCCTGACCCAGGAGCACCCATGACACATCGTGAAGGCAGGGCTTCCTCTCCTAGGGCACCTAGCAGGCTTGTTTACCATTTTCATTAAGAACTGCTTTTGGTGGTGATGCTGGTGATGAATGTGCAGCCCAAGCCTCTGGCAATAGGACTGGCCCTGGGCACCCTGCAGGCTGAAATGCAAGACTGCCCTTGCCCTGGTGGAGCGCCTACTCCACTTGTTTCAGTGCTCTGGAAAAGTTTTCTAAAGCAGTTTTGAAAGCTTGCAGCAAGAAGGTGCCGAGCTCATTGCTTGTTTCCTGGATGTCTGGGTCGAAACTTCCGAAGACAGGCGTGGAGGCCTCGATGTCCTCACGGTTGGCCCGCAAAAGCACCGCATGCAGCTCCTCAGCAATCGCATTGTACTTCTGCTGGTCAAATTTGGACACGGCCAGCTCGTCCTGGGGGTAGGCAGTGCCTTCAGGGTAGCAGTCCTTGGGCACTGGGAACTCAATACGCCGCAGCTCAGGCAGCTCGCAGAGCGCGGTGAAGAGGCGCTGGAGGGCCTGAGCAGATAGCGGGTTCCCTAGGAACCGGAACTCCTGCAGCTGGCGGCAGGGGCTCAGGCCCAGGATCAGCATGCCCACGTGGCTGTCTGCGATGCTGCATTCCTCCAGGGTCAGCGCCCTCAGTGTCTGGGAGGCCCGGCGGAGCAGTCTAAAGAAGGTTGAGGGGTACAGGTGCACCAGGTTGTGTCCACTGAGGTCCAGCACTTCCAGGTGGGCAGCGTGTGCACAGTCTGCCAAGAAAGCCATGTCGGCGTGGTTCAGGGCACAGTTAGCCAGGTCCAGTGCTCGCAGTGGGGTTCTGAGGGGGCTGAGGGACAGGCAGAAAGCATCACAGGTAACAGCAGTGTTTCAGGTGAGCTGGGGTTTAAGTGTAGGTGACAATCCACTTGTTTCTCTATCACAAATTGCCTCCCATGGATAAATCCAGCTGCTGCCTGATTTCATACAGTCTGCCATTTGAAAAAACTGGTAATTTTAATTAAATATTTGAAAAAATTCAAAGAGTTTGTGATAAGGGAAATTACATGAAGTTCAAGTGTCTGTGTCCACAGCGATTTAGGTTTACTGGAACACTGCCACTCTCCCTCACTCACCTAGCCTATAGCTGCCATTTGGCTTTGTGGCAAAGAATAGGCTTTAGGATTGGGGTGCAGTTCACTGGTAAGTGCCAAACCAGCATGCAGGAGGCCCTAGGTTCATCCCCAGCGCACAGTTACGCAGGGGGCCTTCTTCCACACCTATACCCAGACATTGCAGCAACCCTTTCATGTTGTGAGGGAAGTCCTGTCAAGAATGGCAGCTCAGGGAGCTGGCAGCAGGGGTGGCAGAAAAGCAAAAATAAGCAAGCAGGAAAGCACCCTTTCACTGAGGAACCAGATCCACATGGTGTTAGAACTGGGAAGGGAAGCCAGAGACCCTGACGGTCTCTGCATTCCTAAACCACCAGTTTCGATTTAGTTGGAGTAGGCGGCAGCAAACGAGCAGCTGCAGGAGTGTCTCTGGAACAGCGTCCATACCTGGGACTTGTGAAAACACACATTCTCAGCCCGCTCACCCTTTTGGGACCCTGACCTGTCAGTACCCGATTCCCGCTCTTTGTTCCCTCCTATCCTCCTGCCACAGCTACCTCTCACTGCCCAGCCACACCTGGTGGATCTGCTGCCAAGAGCCTGCCCCTGGGACAGCACATGAAGCCACCCCAACTGTGTCTCTCCCTGGCTGCTTTCCTGCACCCCTGTCTATAGCAGAGCTGCCCAGAAGGAGGCACCCTGACCCCTCTACCTGAGGGCTGCCCATGCAGTCCTCCTCTGAGCCATCCAGGAGGAGCATTGCCCCCATAGACCTTCGGATGAGACTGCAGCACCAATGGCTGACAGCCCAGCTCAGCCTCACTCCCACTCCTGGTCTGGTATGACATCGGTGGGTTCGGGCAATTTGTCCCACAACAGGTAAGTTGTTAGGTGGGGGTGTACTTATGCTTTGTTTACTTGCTACTTAGTATGTTCTCTCTTGCTAACTGGAAGCAGTGTCCCAGGTCCCCCCAGAGCACTGTTCTTTTCTGGTGGCTCTAACTCATAGTTACCTCAACCCTGTCCCTCTCCTATAGCTCTGGCCAAAGCAACCCCAAAGAGATGAACCAGTAGCCTTATAAGTTAGCAGGTCCCATCCCTGTTCCTCAGCTCCTCTCCAGCCTTCCTTGCCAGGGCCCAGAGCGTTCACCTGGCCTTTCCTCTACTCACCTGAGCAGCGTCTGGATCTTCCCGGTCAGCGTGGAGAAGGCCACACTTAGCTCTGTGAGCCGGGTCATCTGGCTGAGCTCCCAGGCGATGGAGGAAAGGAGAGAGTCCTCACCCTCGGGAATCGGCGTGTAGGTGGGGGGTACGTCGAAGGCCCTGGTGGGCAGGGTGAGTGAGACCAGCTGAGGGAAGCCTACCTGGGCCAGCAGCTGCTGCACGTGCCCAGCATTCAGCCGCACATTGTGAACCACCTCCAGCTTGCGTAGTCTACCTGGTTTGGCCAGGCCCAGCACATGCAGGAGCTGCCCAGGGCTTAGGCTATCCGCCCTGAAGGACAGGCATCGCACCTGCAGAGGGGCTGGGCCTGATGGCTGCAGGGCCTGCACCACCACCTCAAAGTTACCTTCAGTGACAAAAAGGTCAGCAAAGACCTCAGTGGAGCGCCTGCCCATGCAGGGCTCTGCTTGAAGCTCACAGCAGGTCCTGGCCAGCAGCTCGGTGCGTCCCCACCTTCCCAGTGCCCTCCTGCAGGGGCACCGCTGCACCTGCACATCTCGAATGCCAGTGAGGTCTGCCACCCGCAGCCAGCGGCTCCCACCCTGCAGCACGTGGTCGGCAAGGCCCCGCACGCAGGCCTCCAGGCAGGTCCTGCAGGCTCGGTCACGCAGGTCCTCTGGGTGGTCAGTGCTCGGACCCAACAACGCAGCCAGCCGGAACTCCTCCAGTGGCCAGCATCCCAGCACAGCACGGGTCACTTCTGCCTGCTCCAGCAGGTAGCTGGCCTTGAACAGAAGTGGGTAGAGGTTATGGGCCACACTGTCCAGGCTCCCCTGGGCCAACAGGGGGTGGGACACCAGGGCTTCAGCAGAAATGAAACGGAGCGACCTCATGGTGCCCTCAGACCCAGGCAGGACAGCATTCTTCTCTCTGGTTCTGATCGAGGTGTGTGCCCTTCATGCCTATTTTTAGCTGCTGCTGCTGCTGCTGGGAGTGCTTGGCTTTGGGCAGAAAGTGGCGAGCTTGCCCTTCAGTCATCTGACTGCTATTTTGGTCCTGGGGAGCCTGTTTGGTGTGACCATTAGAGGCGGCTGTCCACCTTGTGGCACCCAGCTTGTGAAATCAGAGCTGCTTGGCTCCAGGTGCCCTATGTGGGAAGCCTAGGACATATAAAAAGGCAAAACACCTTCACTTCTGGGGATACCAGGATACCAGCAATGGCCCCTTTTTCCCTCCTGGGAGAAGTCTCTGTTACCCCTTTTTAAATAAACCCTGCTTTATATGCTTGCCTTGGCATGCTTCTCTAATGTTATACTTCAACATGTGAAGAAGCAGAACTCGTCACTGGTAAATGGCAGTATCATGACCACTTGGGAAGAGGAGCACATTAGAAATGGCCACAGCTGCCCACCTGGCCAGTACCCCCACCCAACAACCTCTGCATCCTTTAGTGCTGGCTGCATGCAGCATCACAGAGGAAGATGGAGTGAACCCAAGGTACATGAAAGCTGCTCTGTCCCCTCACCAGTGCCTGGCCTCAGCCCACACCTCATAAGGCAAGGGGAGGTGTTTCTTGAAAATGCACAAACTCATAGTGCAGTCCTCGAGGCCGGGCACCATCGGGGGACAGCATGATGGGTCAGAAGCACAGCTTTCCTTGTGAACAGGTTCTCCTAACCTGCCTTCTCTGAACCCAGAGCCAGACCCAGTGTGCACGGAAGATCTGCTTCCTGCCACTAGGCCCCACCTCCTGAAGGCTCCACCACCTCCCAGTAGTGTCCCTGCTGGGGACCAGTCTTAAGCACTTGGCCTTGGGGGGCATTTGAGATGATGCTCACAGCTGTAAAGAGCTTCCCTTCATAGCTGGCTCCACTCAGCTTGGTTAGGATGAGGACTCAGTGCTGGCGTGGTTCATGTCCATCAAATTGGGAGGATACTCAGCTGCTGTTTCCTCCAATTTCCTTTGCCCCTGCTGTGGGAACTCTAACTACAGCTCACTAGTCACTATCCTCCAATTCACTGATGTTCTGCTCTTTTTTTGTTTTGGTGGGGGAGGGAGGGGCAGGGGCAGTTCTTTTAGTGTGTTTCCTTTTGGACGGGGACAAGTTAATTTAGGTGTCAACTTGACTGGATTAAGGACTTTCCAGAGGGTTGGTAAAGCATCCCTTCTAGCTGTGTCTGAGGGTACTTCCAGAGTAGACTGGCGTGCAAGTCAGGGCTGGGTGGGGATGAGTGGCCCTCCGTGGATGGGCACCATCAGGCAGCTGGGCCCCAGCAAAGCATGAAGGCCAAGGAAAGGGGGACCTGCCCTCTCTGGAGCAGGGCAGCCTCTCCTCCTGTCCTTGGACTCAGAACTTCAGGCGCTCTGGCCTTTGAGCTAGCACTGAGCCTCCAGAGTCTCCAGGTGCAGGTGAATTTAAGCTCATTCCCTACTTCTTTATCTCAGGTAGAGGTGGAAAGTATTTTTTTGATTAATAAAACATTTTTTAAAAATTTGAAAAATTTTGCAGTAATGTCAGCCCGTCATAATCACTGTTTCCAAATCCAGTGATTTAACCAACCAAGGATGGAAAATACTTGGACACTGCTTCTCTACTGAGCACATGCTGACTCCTCGGGTCATCTTCTTAATGCAGTTTGAGGGTTTTTTACATGTCAGGCATGAGTGATCTGGAGATGATTGAGCACATGGCAGGACTGTCTGGTGGGGTAAGCACTCCTCAGTGCCCAGGAAAGCTTGTTTTCCCTGGGAAGTGAGACCAGAAGAGCTCTAAAGAACATGATCAGGAAGGAAGCGGAGAGGGGAGCTGGCCACATGTCTGTCTCAAACCTTCAGGTGAGGATCAAAGCAGAGCGGCCTTATTGTAAAGCAGAAGAGTGTGCTCTGAAGAGGAGCTCTACCATGCAGTGAGCATGCACCCTGTCCCACTCAGCCTGTTCCCTGAGGGGCACAAGAGCTCGGTGGGGACAGAGACGGTATCCTTCCTGGGCCCTCTGTGACCCCTGGGAGGGCTTTGGTACTGGGCTCCTGTGGCTGGACAAGTTTGTAGCAGGGTGCTATGCTGCAGAGGTGGTTTGGGGGTCTCTGGCAGCAGGTGAAATTTTATACCTGAGCTCACAGATGTGTCCTCCAGGCTGGTCCCTCTGGCACAGAAATCAAACCCCCAAGGTCTATGGAGGGCCTTCTCCACCTGGGCCTAGGGCTCCAACCTGGCTGGCTGGCCATCCTGTTCAGACCTGCAAGGAAGGCTCTTGACAAGTGTCTGCAGCACCAAGAAACAAAGTCTCCAGGAAGGCATGGTCAACCCCACTGGCCTCTTACCGACTGAGGGACTGAGACAGACAGGCCACTAGGTCAGCTCTCCGTTCAACCGGGCCAACAGCAGCACTCAAATGCCTTCCAAAGCCCTGGGCTGTTTCTTTGCACCCTGTGTGTGCTCCAGCCCTCATCCTGTGTGCCAGTTCTGCTGTAGCCAAAGAATAGTGCATTCATACAGCCGGGGCCCTTGGACTGGTAGTCAAAGGGATGTACCTTTGACCTCTCCCTGAGTCCAATAATAGTGCATTAATACAGCTGGGGTTGGTCTGGGCCCTCACCCCTGGTAAGGCACACAAGGCCTGCTACTCCCCACCCCACTGCCCCAGGTCTTCTAGGAGGGTAGCTGCGAGAGGCTGCCCAGCTTCCCTAGTTCTCTTTCAAACAACCATAGCACCTACTCGGGAGAAAATTCCACATTCACAAGTGAAGTGGAAGTAACTGAGCTCTGGAGCCACGCAGCATGCTTCTCATAACAGCTTCTTCTTACATAACAGCTGGGCACCTAGATCCGGCTCCACTCTATTGCAAATGGAAGTTAGGCCCGGCCCCAAAAACATGGATGAAGGGAGGAGGGTCCCCTGCTCCTGCCTGCCCTGAGGATGTGACCTGGGTGCCCCTCCTCAGGTCCCGAAGACTCTCCAGCTGCTGCAGATCTCATTCAAGGTGAGAACCAGCCTTGAAAGATAAAATGGATCCATTCTCCACTTGGTTGCACAGCCCAGAGAAAAGGCAGCTCTTAGGGCTGGGCTGACCAGGTGGTCACATGAGCTCTCAGGCCCTGGGAGAACATGCTGTTGGTGACATCCCTGTCAGCCTTGGTGGGACAGCTGACTGGACTGGCTCCTGGGAGCTGAAGTGTGATGCAGCTTCCAGGAAGCATCAGGCAGGATTAGTGCTGCTTGTGGCCAGTGCCCTTCCAAAGTGCATCCCACTTGATGACCAACTTGTTTCCCTCGAGGGTCCCCAGAAACTGCCAGCTATCCTTGGGCAAACCTATCAAAAGGAACAGGGGTGAGCCAGTGCAGAGGGGGCTCTCCCTGGAGCAGAGTGCCACAGTCCTGGCTGGATAGTCCCTCGCTGGCCAGGTCCAGGTGCTGCCTGGCATAAGTACTCACTGGAAGTCTTCACCTGTGCCAGGGGGTGCTGCCCTCCAGCCTGAGGGACACAAGCAGCGTGCCTTCCAGAACATGCGTCATCGCTGTCTCCTGCTGGCTGCGTAGCTCAGGGATTTCCTGCAGGGGTGAGAGGAATGTACCTTTGACCTCTCCCTGAGTCCCACAGGAGCACTGCAAAGTGGGGCAGCAGGCCGGTCCTGGAGTCTTGGTGCCCGCTGTACCCCCACCCCCACCCAGGTCAGGGGGAAGGTGGCAGGTCCAGACCCTTCATGCCAGAGCAGGTGAATCTCAGACATCTCTGTGGTCTGGAGGACCAAGAATGGAACACAGTGTCTTGGCCTTTGGAAAGAGAAAGTGGATCCCAAGCAGGGGAGCCGAGAAGCTGAAGCCCAGGGCTGGTACACTGTGCCTGGGTCGCTGACCCTACACCAAGCTTGCTAAACCCTGAGTAGGAAAGGGTGAAAGAGTGAAAAAGATCCCATTACAGGTCAGAATCCACGACCCCACAGCAGAACGTTCTCCACTTCCAACGTGCATCCCACTTGATGTATGAAGAGTTAGGAAAAGTGGCCTGCAGTCAAGGGAAAGGACCCGAATGTTGTCATTACTGCATGAGGATGTCAAAGCGTCTGTTCTGCCTGCACTCAGCCAGGGCAGGGGAGCATGCCCTGACTGAAGACACGTCCTCTGACAGCACAGGACATCTCAGGAGACATGGGGATGCACTCCAGAACCACGGGAAATCTGGTAGCTGCAAAATATAGTGTCTTTAAAAAGCTGTTGTATGGGCTTATGTGAACACAGTTGAAGAAATAAAACAGCCATCTGATCTGAAGGGTACAGAGGAAAAATGTGAAGAGAATGAGGGCTCCTGGGGACCAGGGACAATGTCAGTCTTGAAGCTTCAGTCCTGGAGAAGGGAAGAGAAAAAAGCTGGCTCAGAGAGTCCTGCACTTGGTGATTGATGTGAATTTGCACATTCAACAACTCCACCCAAACCCAGTCAGGGGAAATGTGAAGATGACCGTGTCTACTCACATTACAGTCAATTTGGTGGAAAGAAGAGAGAATCTGGGCGTCACAGAGGAGAACAGCCCTTGAACAAGGATCTGAATCACTGTGGACCTCGTGCCAGGTGCAGTGGAGGCCAGAGCACCCGTGCCTGGGAAGCTCCAGCCGCTCCCCAGCTAGAGCAGCATACTCCGCAAGAGGATCCTACTACACCAGGGTGAGCAAAGGTGCTGGCAGGTGCAGGAGAAAGAGGCGGAGGAGAGAGGGAAAAGCACACAAATGAGGGAAGCCGTGTCTTGAGGGCCAGCTTGGCAGGGCTCCTGAAGAAGCAGGTTCCAGTGCTGCCCTGTGGCCATCTCTCCAGGGCACCATGCTGGCGGCTTTTCTCTCCAGTTCAGTCATGTCTAGGCCAAGTGCCTGAAACCAGGCCTGAATTGTTACCTCCTGGTCAGACCTGAACGCAGACTCTTTATCCACCAACATCAAAATGCTGTAAATTGTGGGGGAAGATGTGTTCTGAAATAAATAAAATAAACATTATTGAGTAACCTCCTAAGTTTTGCCTTTGCTGAGTTGATGGAGCTGTCCAATATTGATCAGTGCTATTTTATCATCCATTCCCCCCAGATGTAGAGACTTGGTTCTGAAGGTAAATCATTTGTTTTATGAGTTTTTCATGTCATCAGGTTCATTGAGGCATAATTTACACAACATAAAATTCACACCTTCAAATACATGGCTCTGTGGGTCACCACCCCACCCAGGTCCTCCGTGCCCTGGGGCAGCCAAGCCCTCCCCCCCAGTGCCATGGCCAAGTGTCACTCAGACTCTGGCTTCCGACCGCGGTCCTGGCTTCCGACCCTGGGCTTTGCGCACTGGGAGCTCCAGGGTCCTCAGGTGCAGGCCTCACCCCTTCCGACTGCGCTGGAGTTCCGCAGTTGGCACCCACCAAAGGGCCTTGGCCCGGTTCCCCATCGCCGCGGAGTCATGGTGACAAGCAGCCTACGTTCAAGTCCTCTGCTGGAGGGTGAGTCCTCCCCGATTGAGCCCTGAGTGAAACCACCTCCTCCTCTGGCCCCAAGAGGAGGTGACCTGAGCCAGCGCCTCTGGCACTGTTGCAGGGTGTGTCCTCTCAGTCTCTGAGACTCACTCAGGTCCTTCCCACTCTGGACCCTTGCCCACCTCCAATTGTCACTAGATTCGGACCTGGGGAGGTCCCTCAGAAGAAGAAGAGACCCTCACCTCAGGCCTGGCCGGCTCTTGTCATCAACCTCAGGAAAGAATTCCAGGACCAGATAGAAAGAGGCACGACAGCCATTTCTCCAGGAAGCCAGGAGCCCTTGCTGGAAGAGACAGAGTCCAGGCTGTCTCAGGAGTAAGTGTGCTCTGATCTCAGGCTCTGGTTGGTTTTTGAAAGTCTGTGAAGCACCTCAAATTTAGGATGTTTCTCTGAAGCTAGCTTCATTCATTTCTTAGATTTTTCTGTTTAGTGAGACAGCTGTATATTGATATGGAGACAAGCATGATTTGTGGGATGTAATTCCCAGACAATGTAAGCTATTTCCAGTGTCACTCTGAATTTATTCTGTGGGACTAACTCTTCAATTGCTCTAGGTAAAATTTAGGGCGAGTCCCGTGATTTTTCTTATCACTTTCAGTTAATAAAAGATTCTTTGAAAAAGCCATTAGTACCTTTGGCCCATAGAGTCAACAAGACTTCAACTTCAACTCAGGGCTAAAACTTCTTCCTCTCGCCCTGCTCAGGCCTGCTGCAGACCAAAGCGGGGAGAAGGGGGCACACCAGAGTGGCAGGAGGGTAGAGAAGACATGCAGGCCACAGGCAGGTTCTGACTTGACCCACGCTGTCACCAGCAGCCCTGAGTTGACTGCCCCAAAGCTCTCTCTGGCTCTCCTGGGGCCCTGCGGTGCATTCCCTGGAGACTCCCCTTTCCACCAGTTACCAGGGAGTGCTAGTAGGTAGCTTCTCTTTTTGTATGTGTGTAGGGGAAGGCATGATTTTATTTTGACACTTAGAATAGATTAGGAGACAGTGAGATTGCCCTGATAGGGAAGTATTATAGTTTTCCTTTAGATAATAAGTCTTCGGAAGATTTAAAGTAAGTTCTTCCCACTTTTTTAAAAAAAAGTTGATTCTGGTAGTGAAGGGTTCTGATCTCTTTTTCCTCTTTCCACGTTTTTTAAGTTGGTGTGTTGTAGTTGTGCATGACGATGGAATTTGTTGTTACACATTCATACTCCACTCAGTAGAACAGTACCACTGTGCAGCATCACTCCCCAGCACTTCCCCCTCCCCTACCCCACCCGGCCTCTTTCCTCGGCTGATCTCCCTTTGGTTTTCATGAGATCCTTGCCCCACCTGCCTTTCCCCTTTTCCTCTCTAGCTTCAGGGTCTTATTTTAAGGGGAGCTTTGTAAATAGTGACTGTGAGAGGTATGCAGGGTGGTGCCAGCCTGGTGTGACTCTCTTAATTATGGAGCATGGGCAGGCCATGGTGGTGTGGTTCTTTTCAGGGTCTCTAGGTCCATATTATCTAGTCAAGACAAATTTTTTGGTTTGTCTTATTTTTTGTTAACAATGTTATTTTCATAGACTAGACATAACAACTAGAGAGGCTGAGGCAGGAGGATTGCAAGTTTGAGACCAGCCTTGACAACTTAGTAAGACCATGACTCAAAATAAAACATAAAATGAAAGGGTTGGGGATAGAGTGCCACTGGGTTCAATTCCCACTACCAAAAAAGAAGAGGAGGAGAAGACTTATATTTAAGGATTTAACTATTTTGGGGGGTAGGCTATTGTAAATGACTAATGCTTTTTAAAAATTTCTTTTTCCATTTTTCAAACTCCACGGTTTGCTGCATATTATTGTTGGCATAGGAAATCAATGAACTTGTCAGTTGGCTGTGCACTTTGCTTCTCATTATCCCATTCACTCCTATCAAGACATGACACGGTAGAATTTATTTTTGTTTGATTTCCAAAATCGTGGCCTGGAATAATCAGGATGAACCTCGGAGCTCCACCGGGACCACCACCTTGATCATGGGGAGTCCTGCACTACCAAGAGTGGTCAGCAGGGGCTGCTCAGAACCACTTTCCCGGACTCCCCAGGCGCATCAGCCTTCTGTTTTACGGGTCTCTGTGTCTACAGTGACTTTCTTCTGGTCGGACCAACTTGGGGACACCTGGGGCCATATCTACCATGAAGACCAGAGTTTCCTCCTTGGCACCTACCCTTGGAGATGCCACTGCAGTTTGGGTTGACTGAAGTCTGTGTGATCAGAAGGTGAGGAAGAGTGAGGGAAAAGCCTCTGGTCCACAGCCCCAAGTCCTGAGGAGAAAGCTCTGCCATGTGCTTTACCTTCTCAGGTGCTGTTTAGTAGGGCTTCACTTTACAACAGTGTGCCTTATTAGGCTCTGACGGCTCACCACCATCATGGCATGCCGAACTATTTTTTATGATTCTATTTTTTATATTTCTGGGGAAAATCCTTAATTGTGGAGGACTAAGGGAAAGGAGTAATGTGCATTTCATGGCTTGCTTTTATTTGTGTTTTAATGGTTCATTTTTCTTATAGTGATAAAGTATTTGAAAAATACTGAAAAGGTGATTATTAAACCTCAAAATTACTTCAAGTGTAAATAATTGTAATTCCGCCTGTTACAGGGAGAACTTTACAGGTGGGTTGTAGCTCAGCAATGGAGTGGTGCCTAGCCTGTGTGAGGGCCTGTTCAACCCAGGCACTGCAAGATCAGTAAGCAGGTAACAGAAAAAGAAAAGGGAGGAGGACTTAAGATGTGACTCAAATGTAAAGGAGGCTCCTATTTTGAACCTGATTTGTTTATACTAACTGTGAAATTTATTTGAAATAATTGGAGATGTCTGTTTATTGATTGAGCATTTGATATTTAGGAATTAGTTTTGATTATTTTCAATGTGATGAAAATAATACTGTGGCTGTATTAGAGTTCTTTCCACACTACATGACTTAAAAATTTTTATATAAGAAACTAGATGATGCTGGGTTTGCTAGGTGAGTCGGTTCACAGTGGGGTGGGTCATCTGGCAACCCCTGGGGGTCACTGTGGTGTTGGTTGTGTGGGAAGCCAAGCCTGCAGCTCCTCAGGACCCAACAAGGAGGGGTGCATAGGGAGAATGCTGGACTGCACTACCCATGATCCTTGGGGCCCCCAGGGCCTGTGTGGTCAGGGCTGCACAGGCAGAAAAACTGTACTACTCAGAATTCCTGGGGATTCCTTGGCAAATGTGTGCTCACAGTTTCCAGAGGCCTTTCTGGGGAAGTCTGGAAAGTCAGTCGCTGGGCTGCACTACCCAGAATTCTCAGGCTATCAGGAAAATCGCGTGGCCTGAAGCTTCAAGGAGCCTTTACAGTGAAGGTTGAGTGGCAGAATGCCAGACCACACTGCTCGGAGCCTTCCTATGTGGCTGTTAAGCATGTGGCATGCCACTCCCATTAGCCTCTGGGGTGAGGGTGGTCAGGTAGGATGGACTGCACTACCTAGAATCCTCCAGGGATGTAGTTCCAAGAGGCCTCTGCAGTGAGGGCTGTGTGGGGAGATGGATAGAGTGACCATCATAACTTGGAGACCTGAAGCTCCCAGAGACTTCTGCAGTGAGAAGGGCATAAAGGACAGAAAGCCAGGCTGTGCTGCCCAGAATCCCCGGGGAGGCCTAGGAAAATGAGCAGCCTGTAATTCCCAGAGGTTTCTGTTGTGAGGCTGCATTGGTAGAGCAGTGGACTACCCTACCTAGAACCCTCAAGGTCCCAGGGCAAGCATGTGGTCTGCAGCTCCCAGGATCCTCCGTGGTGAAGACTGTGGGGCAGAGAACCGAACTCCACGACCCAGAATCATTGGGGTCGGGGGGATATCCAGGCAAGTGTGCAGACTACAATTCCCAGAAGCTTCCATGGTGAGGGCTGTGCAGGCTAAAGGTTAGAGTACTTGACCTGCAACTCCTGGAAGGCCAGACTGTGGTGTCCAGAAACCCTGTGGGCCTATAGCTCCCAGACAGCTTTCTGTTGAGGGCTGCATGGGTGGAACTTTGGACTGCACTACCCAGGCTCCTCGGGGACACCTGGGCAGACAAGAGCCGAGTAGCTGCCTGGAGCCATGACAGTGAGGTCCACTTAGGTAGGATGAACTATACTGCCCAGAACAATCGATGGTCTGCAGCTCCCAGAAGCTTCTGAGGGCAGGGCTGCCTAAGTAGAACTGACTACAATACCTAGAGTTCTTCACAGTCAAGGAGCACTGTGGTGCGGGCTGTACCAGCCTAAAACAAGGCACTGCTAAGAGGCCTGCAGCTCCCAGAGGCCTTTGCATTGAGGACTGCATTATACCCACTGGTCGTGGAGACCAGCATTGGCACTGGTGGTCCACCTCAGCTTTCAATAGAGAGCACTTGCTGCTCTGCTACTGAGGGCCTTTTTTTTTTTTTTTTTTGGCAACAAGAACTGAACGCAGGGTTGCTCAATCATTGAGCCACATCATCAGCAATTTTTTATTTTTATTTTTTATTTTGAGACAGGGTCTCACTAAGTTGCCTAGGGCCTCCCTGAATTTCTGAGATTGGCTGAGGCTTAGTAGACATGTTTTTTTTCCCTCTTATCCTTCTCCCAAATTACGATGTGAATGACACCCCCGCCATCCCAGGTTAGGACATGCCTGGAATGTACCACTTTAAAAAACACTTTATTCCCTCTGATGGGCAGAATTACAGCCTCTGGGATAAGAGTACCATGTGTTTCTTCTTTACTAGCAAAGTGGTAGTACCTCCCCCCCTTTTTCTCAAAACTGTGTCCTTGTTATTGGATTGACATCCAGGACAAGGACTGAGCTTTTGATATCACTGGGGGTATCAGGGTGAGCATGCTGCTTGCAGACCCCATGGGCCTCTGGGCTGAGGGCTGCATGAGAGAATTCCAGAGTATGTTGCCAGGAAACCAGGGAAGCCTTCCTCTCCTGGAGGCCTCCTCAGTGAGGCTGGGAGCACTGAAGTGCACTTCTGGCCTACTGCCCTGAGAGGCATCTGGGGTGAGGTCTGCCTGGGCAGAATGCCAGGCGTTGCTGCCAGAGTCCTCCAGCCTGTGGTGCGCAGTCCCGTGGTCCTGCCTGGTGAGGGCTGTGTGGGCAGGGTTCCAGATGGCACTGTCCCGAACCTCTGCATCTCCCAGAGGCCTCCATGGTGAGAGCTGGGAAGGCAGGATGGACTAAACTCTCTAGAATACCCCTGGGTGGGGTGTGCAGCCTGCAGCTCCCAGAGGTGCTGGAGGATTTGCTTCTAAGCTGCAGGTTGTCTCCTTGACAGTAGTCTGGATTTAACTTTTTCTTGAAATCCATGATCCTAAAATGGAGGGGTCCCTGGCTATGTCCCTCCATCTTAAAGACTACACTCTCAGACGCCTCTGTGGTAGCCTGTTTCTGGCCTTCTACCCTTGGGCGAATGAGTGCCGTGTTTGGGCTCTGTCCACTGTCTGTGTCTGCACCTCTGCCCTCCTGGCCTGGGCTGCAGCAGTGCTAGGCCTGGTGGAGTGCAGGACGGGGTTCAGGAAGGCCGTCTCCTGGATTCCCTTTTCTCCTTTCTAGAGATTCCACTCTTCATGATGCCATAAATACAGCCAGACCTAGTTACAGCAGTGGGAACGGATTGTACCCAGGTACAGGTGAGGGAGGAGGAGGAGGGGCCAGATCCATCCTGAAGCCAGGAGCTGCAGGCCTCCCAGGAGGGATCTTCCCTCTGGGCGTGGCCACAAGGGGCGGGGCCCTGCAGCTTCACCTCCCAGCCAATCCTGCTGCTGTGGGCGGGGCTTCCTACTCAGGACTAGTGCCAGAGAGCCCTGGCTCTGAGGACTGCTGGGTCCCCCCCCCCCCCACAGGGACACCCAGAGCTTCCTCCTGAGGGCAGTCTGAGGGGGACACCCAGGCTTCGGGAGCCTCCTGGGTTGGGTCTATGGGACTCCGCAGCTCCCTTCTCCTCAGAGCAGCCTGAGGGGACGCCAGGTTGGGGACCTCGTGGGTTGTGACTGTGGGATGCTGCAGGTCCCTTCTCCTCAGAGCAGCCTGAGGGGACGCCAGGTTGGGGACCTCGTGGGTTGTGACTGTGGGATGCTGCAGGTCCCTTCTCCTCAGAGCAGCCTGAGGGGACGCCAGGTTGGGGACCTCGTGGGTTGTGACTGTGGGATGCTGCAGGTCCCTTCTCCTCAGAGCAGCCTGAGGTGACGCCAGGTTGGGGACCTCGTGGGTTGTGACTGTGGGATGCTGCAGCTCCCTTCTCCTCAGAGCAGCCTGAGGGGACGCCAGGTTGGGGACCTCGTGGGTTGTGACTGTGGGACACTGCAGGTCCCTTCTCCTCAGAGCAGCCTGAGGGGACGCCAGGTTGGGGACCTCGTGGGTTGTGACTGTGGGATGCTGCAGGTCCCTTCTCCTCAGAGCAGCCTGAGGGGACGCCAGGTTGGGGACCTCGTGGGTTGTGACTCTGGGACACTGCAGGTCCCTTCTCCTCAGAGCAGCCTGAGGGGACGCCAGGTTGGGGACCTCGTGGGTTGTGACTGTGGGATGCTGCAGGTCCCTTCTCCTCAGAGCAGCCTGAGGGGACGCCCAGGTTGGGGACCTCGTGGGTTGTGACTGTGGGATGCTGCAGGTCCCTTCTCCTCAGAGCAGCCTGAGGGGACGCCCAGGTTGGGGACCTCGTGGGTTGTGACTGTGGGATGCTGCAGGTCCCTTCTCCTCAGAGCAGCCTGAGGGGACGCCAGGTTGGGGACCTCGTGGGTTGTGACTGTGGGACACTGCAGGTCCCTTCTCCTCAGAGCAGCCTGAGGGGACGCCCAGGTTGGGGACCTCGTGGGTTGTGACTGTGGGATGCTGCAGGTCCCTTCTCCTCAGAGCAGCCTGAGGGGACGCCCAGGTTGGGGACCTCGTGGGTTGTGACTGTGGGACACTGCAGGTCCCTTCTCCTCAGAGCAGCCTGAGGTGACGCCCAGGTTGGGGACCTCGTGGGTTGTGACTGTGGGATGCTGCAGGTCCCTTCTCCTCAGAGCAGCCTGAGGGGACGCCCAGGTTGGGGACCTCGTGGGTTGTGACTGTGGGATGCTGCAGGTCCCTTCTCCTCAGAGCAGCCTGAGGTGACGCCAGGTTGGGGACCTCGTGGGTTGTGACTGTGGGACGCTGCAGGTCCCTTCTCCTCAGAGCAGCCTGAGGGGACGCCCAGGTTGGGGACCTCGTGGGTTGTGACTGTGGGATGCTGCAGGTCCCTTCTCCTCAGAGCAGCCTGAGGGGACGCCCAGGTTGGGGACCTCGTGGGTTGTGTCTGTGGGATGCTGCAGGTCCCTTCTCCTCAGAGCAGCCTGAGGGGACGCCCAGGTTGGGGACCTCGTGGGTTGTGACTGTGGGACACTGCAGGTCCCTTCTCCTCAGAGCAGCCTGAGGGGGACGCCCAGGTTGGGGACCTCGTGGGTTGTGACTGTAGAATGCTGCAGGTCCCTTCTCCTCAGAGCAGCCTGAGGGGACACCAGGTTGGGGACCTCGTGGGTTGTGACTGTGGGACACTGCAGCTCCCTTCTCCTCAGAGCAGCCTGAGGGGACGCCCAGGTTGGGGACCTCGTGGGTTGTGACTGTAGGACGCTGCAGGTCCCTTCTCAGAGCAGCCTGAGGTGACGCCCAGGTTGGGGACCTCGTGGGTTGTGACTGTGGGACACTGCAGCTCCCTTCTCCTCAGAGCAGCCTGAGGGGACGCCCAGGTTGGGGACCTCGTGGGTTGTGACTGTGGGACACTGCAGGTCCCTTCTCAGAGCAGCCTGAGGGGACGCCCAGGTTGGGGACCTCGTGGGTTGTGACTGTGGGATGCTGCAGGTCCCTTCTTCTCAGAGCAGCCTGAGGGGACGCCAGGTTGGGGACCTCGTGGGTTGTGACTGTGGGATGCTGCAGGTCCCTTCTCCTCAGAGCAGCCTGAGGGGACACAAGGTTGGGGACCTCGTGGGTTGTGACTGTGGGATGCTGCAGGTCTCTTCTCCTCAGAGCAGCCTGAGGTGACGCCAGGTTGGGGACCTCGTGGGTTGTGACTCTGGGACACTGCAGGTCCCTTCTCCTCAGAGCAGCCTGAGGGTGACGCCCAGGTTGGGGACCTCGTGGGTTGTGACTGTGGGACACTGCAGGTCCCTTCTTCTCAGAGCAGCCTGAGGGGACACAAGGTTGGGGACCTCGTGGGTTGTGACTGTAGAATGCTTCAGGTCCCTTCTTCTCAGAGCAGCCTGAGGTGACGCCAGGTTGGGGACCTGTGGGTTGTGACTGTGGGACACTGCAGGTCCCTTCTCCTCAGAGCAGCCTGAGGGGACGCCCAGGTTGGGGACCTCGTGGGTTGTGACTCTGGGATGCTGCAGGTCCCTTCTCCTCAGAGCAGCCTGAGGGGACGCCAGGTTGGGGACCTCGTGGGTTGTGACTGTGGGACACTGCAGGTCCCTTCTCCTCAGAGCAGCCTGAGGGGGACGCCCAGGTTGGGGACCTCGTGGGTTGTGACTGTGGGATGCTGCAGGTCCCTTCTCCTCAGAGCAGCCTGAGGGGACACCAGGTTGGGGACCTCGTGGGTTGTGACTGTGGGATGCTGCAGGTCCCTTCTCCTCAGAGCAGCATGAGGGAAACGCCCAGGTTGGGGACCTCGTGGGTTGTGACTTTGGGATGCTGCAGGTCCCTTCTTCTCAGAGCAGCCTGAGGGGACGCCAGGTTGGGGACCTCGTGGGTTGTGACTGTGGGATGCTGCAGGTCCCTTCTCCTCAGAGCAGCCTGAGGGGACACAAGGTTGGGGACCTCGTGGGTTGTGACTGTGGGATGCTGCAGGTCTCTTCTCCTCAGAGCAGCCTGAGGTGACGCCAGGTTGGGGACCTCGTGGGTTGTGACTCTGGGACACTGCAGGTCCCTTCTCCTCAGAGCAGCCTGAGGGTGACGCCCAGGTTGGGGACCTCGTGGGTTGTGACTGTGGGACACTGCAGGTCCCTTCTTCTCAGAGCAGCCTGAGGGGACACAAGGTTGGGGACCTCGTGGATTGTGACTGTAGAATGCTTCAGGTCCCTTCTTCTCAGAGCAGCCTGAGGTGACGCCAGGTTGGGGACCTGTGGGTTGTGACTGTGGGACACTGCAGGTCCCTTCTCCTCAGAGCAGCCTGAGGGGACGCCAGGTTGGGGACCTCGTGGGTTGTGACTGTGGGACACTGCAGGTCCCTTCTCCTCAGAGCAGCCTGAGGGGGACGCCCAGGTTGGGGACCTCGTGGGTTGTGACTGTGGGATGCTGCAGGTCCCTTCTCCTCAGAGCAGCCTGAGGGGACACCAGGTTGGGGACCTCGTGGGTTGTGACTGTGGGATGCTGCAGGTCCCTTCTCCTCAGAGCAGCATGAGGGAAACGCCCAGGTTGGGGACCTCGTGGGTTGTGACTTTGGGATGCTGCAGGTCCCTTCTCCTCAGAGCAGCCTGAGGGGACGCCCAGGTTGGGGACCTCGTGGGTTGTGACTGTGGGATGCTGCAGCTCCCTTCTCCTCAGAGCAGCCTGAGGTGACGCCCAGGTTGGGGACCTGGTGGGTTGTGACTGTGGGATGCTGCAGGTCCCTTCTCCTCAGAGCAGCCTGAGGGGATGCCCAGGTTGGGGACCTCGTGGGTTGTGACTGTAGGACGCTGCAGGTCCCTTCTCCTCAGAGCAGCCTGAGGGGACACAAGGTTGGGGACCTCGTGGGTTGTGACTGTGGGATGCTGCAGGTCCCTTCTCCTCAGAGCAGCCTCAGGGTGACGCCCAGGTTGGGGACCTTGTGGGTTGTGTCTATGGGACATCGGAGCTCCCTTCTCCTTAGAGCAGCCTGAGGGGAATGCCCAGGGTTGGGGCCATTGTGGGTTGTGTCTATGGGATGTTGGAGCTCCCTCCTCAGAGTATCCTTAGGGGGACGCCTAGGCTTGGGGACCCTTGTGGGTTGTGTCTCTAGGATACTGGAGCTCTCTTCTCCTCAGAGCAGCCTGAGGGGGCACCAGGTTTGGGGACATCTGATCTTCCTTCTTCTCAGAGCTGTCTGAGGGACACTCCTGCCTTTGGGACCCTTTTGGGTTTGTCCAAAGGACACCAGAGCTCCCTTCTTTTCAGAACAGCCTGAAGGAAATGCTTGGCTTGGGGACCTCGTAGGTTGTGTCTATAGGATACTGGAGCTTCCGCCAGAGGGACATGCCTGGCTGGGGTACCATTATGGGTTGTTGCTCTTAGGATGCCTGAGTTTCTCAGAGCAGTCTCAGGGAGACACCTGCCAGGGGCCCTTGTGGGTTTGTCTATAGGACCACCCAGAATTCTTTTCTAGTCAGAGCAGCCTTAGGGAGATATGTGGCTTGGGGACACTGGGTCATGTCTATAGGGATGCCCAGAATTTCCTTCCCCTCGGAACAGCTCCAGGCAGACACCTTTTGGGTCTTGTCTGTAGGGATGCCTGGAGCTTCCTTTTTCTCAGACCAGCCTCAGGGAGATACCTCAGAATCTTCTGTGTGAACAGGCATTATATAATGAATACCTGCCACTTCTACAGCTGTTACAGTTTGGATGTGAGGTGTCCTCCAAAAGCTCATGTGGGAGACAAGGCAAGAAGATTTGGAGGAGAAATGATTGGGTTAGAGAGCCTTAACCTAATCAGCAAACCTAATTCCTGATGGGATTACCTAGTGGTGACTGGAGGCAGGTGGTGTGTGCCTGGAGGAAGTGGTTCACTGGGGGTGTGGCTGTGGAGTTTATATTTTGTATCTGGAGAGTGGATTTTCTCTCTGCTCTCTGAGCTTGATGTGAGCTGGTTCTCATTGCCACACTCTTTCACTTATGATGTTCTGCTTCACCTTGAGTCCTGAGGAGTGGAGCTGTCCTTCTGTGAATTAATACCTCTGAAACTGTGAGCCCTCAAATAAACTTCTCCTCCTCTGCAGTTGTTCTGGCTGGATCCTTTAGTTACAGCAGAAAAAAAAAGGACTAAGACATCAGCATTTTAAGGCAGCGGGTACAGAGCAGGTAGTGGTGGTGGGTGGCCCAGGGACTACCGCCCCAGGATTCAGGGTGGCTCCTGGTGCTTAGTGTGCTGGCGGGTGGTGGGTTAGGCAGTCTGACTACCTCCACTGAGCTCCAGCCTTGGTGGGATGTGTGGATGGAAGCCTGGAGTTTTAGGGGCTCTGAGCTAGTGACCACTAAGGTGGCTGCTCCTCACCACCTGTGGTCCCTTTGACCCTCCTTCAGACACCGCTCCTCCAGACCCTGCCCCCCATTCTGACCTCACCCTTCTCACCCCATCCATCCTCCTGTCCCCACCCCTACTCCGGGTTCTGCCCCCCTTGGGCTAGGTCAAGCAGCCAACCTGATCTGTGCCTCAGCTCACTAGTTGGCAGTACGTGTTTAATGGTGCACAGAATGGTGTCAGTCGTATAAACATTGACATCCTGCATTGGATAAAACATCTTGACCTTATCAGTCTTTGATATACCAAAAAATAAATTTAAAAAGTTATCTCTCTGTCTTTTCTTTTCTCTAGATTGTGAACATTTTAAATAAAATTAGAATTTGTTAAAGGTCAGGTAATACTCTGCTGTGAGCCCTATGATCCTGGGTCTTTTCCAGTGGGAGATCTCTTAGCACCAGGCCAGCTTTCCTATGCTATTTGATCAATTTACAGTTTCCTTATTTTAGGGTCATGTTGTACTATCTGTATTTACTAGGAAATCCCCCATGTTCTCCAAGTTTCCAGTTCTGTGATGTAGCTTTCTCCTATTCAACTTTTATTTTCTTCTTATTCCAATTTTCTACAGAATTCTTAATCCTATGAACTTCCACTAGTTTTCATCAGCAATATGTAAAGAATATACTTTTAGCTTACTTTGTTTTTGAGAGAATTGTCTTGTTTGAAAATTCTTGTGATAATCTTAAGTAATTCTAATTAATTTCCGTTTATTAAGATGTCTTTGGGGTCTGGATGTTCAGCCTGGTGGCAGAGCACTTGCCTAACATGTGAGAGGCCCTGGGTTGGATGCCAGCACCCTCCCACCCCAACATGGAACATGTTTTTGACAGGACTTATGCATCAGAGGTATTCAGAGGTACCTATTATTTTAAAAGATTATGTATTTAGAAATACACAAATATACCAAATGACCACTTCCAAATTTGAGTTAAATTATTTTAAGCAGAAATTTCAAATAGTTTTAGAAGATAAAAGCAAGAAGGTGATATTTTCAGTGCCAACTATTGGTATGCATGATGCTTAAAACCTCTATAGATAAAATTTCCTCAGGACTCAAATCATTACAATATGTAAGAGACAAGTCAATAGCTGCTTTTTGTAGTTCAACACATTTACTAAAAATAAACTTTAAAAATCACAGACATTTTCTTCTTTACTTTTTAAATTTAGAAAGTATATCTGCATGTCTTATTAAAGTTGTACATTCATCAGAAAGTTAATTTCTCTTATTCCTTGAAAATAATAGTATGGGCCTTCTAAAGAGCATGATACTTCATATATTGTCAAGAATTATTGTTGGAGAACTCTATGAAGTGTTTCTGTTCAAAATATCATGTAATGGGCTGGGGATGTGGCTCAACAGGTAGCACGCTCGCCTGGCATGAGCGGGGAGCTGGGTTCGATCCTCAGCACCACATAAAAATAAAATAAAGATGTTGCATCCACTGAAAACTGAAAAATAAATATTAAAAAAATTCTCTCTCTCTTTAAAAAAATCATTTAAAACTGTACCATTGTAGGTTGATCTGAGGCTAGCACCTGTGAGGTGTGGTAGAGTGCTTGCCTAGAACCTGTGAAGCACTGGGTTTGAACCTCAGCACCACATACAAATAAATAAATTAAATAAAGGTATTGTGTTCATCTATGAGTAAAAAAAATGTAGCATTGTGCTTTTGATTTCACAAATTTGAATTTCTTTTTTTGAGATTATGTATTTATTAGTACTTAATGAATTTCATGTGGGAAATGCCATGATTACATTTTATCCTAATGTTGGTATCCGTGTATACTTTAGGGTGACTTTGAGAGCAGAGTTGAATATATCTCTCTCATATCTGTTGGATTCCTTAGGAAAATACATACACTTTTTATCATATTTCAAGGGTTGTCATATTTAAATTACTAGGAGCAGAGGTTAGATATGTTAGTATCATGAGCTGAACAAAGTGCAGGTTTAGTTTAATCATTTGTAGGAGGTTGACATAATGGTCTGTTCTGTTCTACTCTTGCTATGGTTGTCTAGGATGAGACATCTGGCCTGGAGAATTTTTTGACAATGGAGTTTGAACCAAAGCCTCACATGTGCTAGGCAAGCACTGAGCCACCTATACCCCCAGCCCTTTATAAATATTATTTTGAGACAGGTTCTTGCTAATTTTCCCAGGTGATCTACCTGCCTTAGCCTCCCAAATAGTTGGGATGACAGACATGTATCAAAGTGCCTGGTGTGTTCTGGAGGATTTGGATGTCAATATCATATGTTTCCAATGTATAATAATTTCCTAAGCTATACTATGTCCATTTTCCCACTTCTCAAGACTCAATAAAGTTTTTTTTTTACATGCTTTATGTGACACTGCTGTTCATGAGAGTCTAGTTATGCAACACTTTTATTCTGATAGTCTTAACTGTGTTTCAGGTCCAACGTGTTTTCCTAGGAGCAGTGATGATTCATTTTCTATTTGGTTACACAATTAAGACACAAATTCTGGTTTTTTTTTTTTTCCTTCTGTGGTGCTGAGGATTGAACCCAGAGCCTCCTGCATGCTTTTCTTTCCCCATAACAAAGTATCTAAGTCACCCGTGGACTGTGATGCCCCTTGTGTTACTCTGTTTTCACAACTTCCTGCATTGTGTCATGGAGGAGATAGATGCTGGTGTCCTTTTAAAAAATCTTCTGCTCAGAAGGCATCACTCATTGTGTCTGCCAATCCTGTTTATCTTTTTCATTTCTTTGACTATTTGTGGCAAATATTTTATTCTATTACTGCTAAAGGGTATGCATAGAAACAAAATAAAGACAAAGATTCTTTGGAATAAGTCATCCAGTTGGTAAGTCAATTTGCCGTTGGGATACACACACACACACACACACCTTTTTTTTCTTTTAACGAAGTCACTCTTTTGTGAAAGTTCAACCATGAGTTGAAATAGTCTCAAAAATGTTATTTTTTCTCTGGACTAAAGTGATCAGGTTTTTATTTATTTATTTTTTATTTTCTTAAAGAGTGAGTAAGAGGAGAGAGAGAGAGAGAGAGAGAGAGAATTTTTAATATTTATTTTTTATTTTTTAGTTCTTGGCGGACATAACATCTTTGTTGGTATGTGGTGCTGAGGATCGAACCCGGGCCGCACACATGCCAGGCAAGCGTGCTACCGCTTGAGCCACATCCCCAACCCTGTGATCAGGTTTTTAGAAGGCACACCCAGGACTTAGTGACAGCATAGAAATACAATAAGTTTACATATATGTTATTATTTCCACATAAAAACCTGTAAAAGAAGCACTTATACTGAGTTAAATTTTAGATTGAATTATTTAAATTTTGTTATAATAAATTTTTGTGTTAATAATAAACTATAGAAATAGCTGAGTGTCAATTACCAGTAATCAACTGTATAAATAAATAAGCAGATATATGAAAAAATAAAAACCATATCTTAAAGATTGATTTTAGAGTAGTTTTTATCTTTATACAGAAATTGCAAAGAAAGTGCAGAGATTTTCCAGATAGCCCTAACCTGGTTTTCCCCTTTGTTATGACTCATGTGCACTATCTTGGATGTGTTAACATTTTAGACCAGTTGTCATGAAGAAAAAATACAGGTATGCTATAACTAACTAAGATGTATCTCCTTTGGATTCTCAGTTCTGCCTCTTCCTGTTCTAGGACCTCATCCAGAATTCTACATGCCATTCATCATGTCTCCATAGATTCCTCTGGGGGTGACAGTTTCTCTGAACTTCCTTATCCTGATGACCTTGACAATGTTGAGGAGGACCTGTCAGGTATTTTTTAGATTGTTCTCCATTAGTGGGAAATCTAGCTCCTAGTTTCTGCCATGTAATTAATTAATTGTTCTACTATGAGCAGTGAATTAATCATTGTTCCAAATTACAGATTGTGACATAAGAAACATACATTTGTCCTCTACCCTAAGATCCTGGTACAGAGATCCCCAAATCCTCATATTTCCTGAATGATGGTAGTGTTAGGAGCTATTAAGAGCATCTTTTGTTCTAACATTGGTCCTTTGACCTTGGTTCCTTGCACAGAGCTCCTAAATCCTGCTTGATCTCCTGGGTGGTATGAGGGTGTTTTGCTCTAATAAGGACACTTGGTTGGCTCTAGGGCAGCTTCAGGATGGAAGTCATGGGGAAGACCAAGCAATGACTAAAAGCTTGGAATTTTCACTGCCCACCACATCCTCCTGGGAAAGGAGCTGGAGATTGAGCTAACAATCCATCATGCCTACATAATTAAGTCCCGACAGAGGTCTCTTAGAGAAGTGATCTAGAAGTTTCTCAGTTGCTGAATACATTCATGCATAGGGACTCCATGTGGACAGAGTCTCCTGCACTGGGCTCCCTCCTGGGCCTCATCCTGTGCATCTCCTAATCTTACTGAAATTTTGTCTTTTCTAGAATGTCATAAAAGGTGAGCTGTACATCATTTAGCCTCTTCAGCCTGGCTTGTTTCACTTAGCAGCACACCAGGTAGGATGCATCTGTGTCTTTGCATAGATGGATAGTTCATTCCCTTCTATTTTGTGTTGGTTGTGAATTCAGCTATGAAAGTGCATTCTAACTTATGATCTGATTGGCATCGGTAGAGCTGCTGTGCATAATTCCTGCTGATTTTATTTTGACAAAGCACTTGTTTTTTATGTTTTTTCAAAGCACTTGTCTAAATGGAGATAATTTATAGGTAGCCTATTGGATTATAGATTAGACTTGTTTTGCTTTGAGAAGAACTGTCTTCCAAAGTGTCTGTGTCTCATATTCTCCCAACAATGCCTGAGAGTGCTGGTGTCCGACATCTTGCTGCTGTTGGTGCACTGCCATTTCTTAAGAGTTTAACATTTCTAATAGCAGTGCCATGCTATCTCAGTATTGTTTTAATATGCAATTACCTAATGATATGTGATGCTGAGCATCATTTTGTCTGTTCAGATATTTACTCATTTTAACTGGGTTTTTAGTTGTTGGTTTTTAAGAATTTTTAAGAATTCTTTGTGTATTTTGAATAAAACTTTCTTTTCAGAAATGTGTTTGTAAATATACCAATCTGTGGCTTGTTTTTTTGTTCTCTCTTTCACAGAATAGAAAATTTAATTTTTGTGTGTGTAGTGCTGGGGATTGAAGTCAGGGTCTCACAAAAACTAGGCAAGTGCTCTACCACTGAGCTATTTCCTATCCTTTTTAAAATTTCCCAGGCTGGCCTCAAATTTGCAATTCTCCTGCCAATTTTTCAGTGATTAGAATTGTAGGCATATAATACTACACTTGGCAAAAGTTTGGTTTTATAAAGTCCACATTATCAGTATTTTTGTTGAGTCAATTGGCTATTGGGATTGTGAGTTAAAACTCATCACCAAGGGCTGTGGAAGTCACTCAGTATTAAAGAGCTTGTCCAGCATGTATGCAGAACTGCATTTGATACCATTACCAGAACACACACACACACACACACACACACACACACACACACACACCCTCATCATTAAGTCTAAGATTACATAGATTTTCTTCTGTGTCCTTCTAGAATTTTTTTTAGTTTTCTCACATTTATTTATAGACAACTATGAAATAATTTTTGTAGGAGTTTCGGTTTGTACTTACATTCATTTCACTCAATATAATTTTCAAAAACTTGTTCAATCACTATTTTCTAAAAATCATGGATAATGGATTTCCTTTCAGTTTGAATTTCCAAAATCGTGGCTTTGAATAATTTGGATACAGTACTGAATTTTGTCATTTCTCAGGAATGCCAGGAAGGGGCAAGTGTGCAAGGCTGATCCTGTACTGGATCCTAGTGGCCACTAGAGGGCACACCCACCTTCCAGGACCAGGTGGTAAAATACTACTGATATGGCAGTGTGATAATGCTAAGGTGTCATCCATGTGCAGTCTCTAGTGCAAATGAATTGTCCATAGTGACCTTTGATGCTAATGTGTCCCTATGTGGCCTCTGATACTAATCCAGTATCCATAGAGTGAGCTTGAACACTAATGCAACAGCGGCCATATGGCCTTTAATCCTAAAATAATATTCACATTGTGGCCTCTAATCCTAAGATAATATTCACAACATAACATCTAAAACTATATAGTAGCTGCCTTTGGCCTCTCATGTTACTATTCATACTCATTAGTGGAATATCTATATTGTAGCATCTAAGACTAATCTAATGTCTGCTCCATAGACTTTGGTATTAATATAATTTCCATAGTATACCATCAAAACTTAACATAATAGCTGCCCTGTAGCATTTAATTATATTAATTATATTAGTTTTATATTACAATACATAATATAAAACTAATATAATAGCTGATCTTTGGTCTTTAATACTAAAATAATATGTATACTATAACATCTAAAACAAGTACAATGGTTGCCCTGTGACAATTAATACTAATCTGATATCCTTACTATAGCATTTAAAATTGGTATGACACCTGCTCTGTGACCTTTAATGTTCATAATGTATCCACTCTATATATCTAAAACTAATATTAGTTTATTATGTTATTCATTTTTATTATATTATAAAACTGATATAATGCAAGTATAATTTACATACTGTAACATCTAAAACAAATCTAGTATCTCCCTGTGGCCTTTGATACTAATATTATATCCATAATGTAGTATGTAATGCTAATATAATAACTGCCTGTGTCCTTTAATGTTCTTGTGGTATCCATACCTAATATGGTTTGATATGAGTTGTCCCCAAAAAACTCATATGTGAGACCATGAAAGAAAATTTAGATGTGTAATGACTGGGTCATGAGAGCATTAACCCAATAGTGCATTAATCCACTGACAGGGCTTAACTGGGTGGTAACTATAGTGTGCACCTGGAGGAGGCGTGTAAATGGGGGCATTTCATTGGGGTTAATATTTTGTCCCTGGTGAGAGGGGCTCTCTCTTCTTGTTTGCCATGTTTTTGCTTCTTATTACTTTTCTCTTCTATACCTTTTGGCCATGATATTCTGCTTCATCTTGGACCAAGAGTAATTGAGTTAGGTCTGTCTTTGGAATGAGACCTCTAAAACCATGTGCACCAAATAAGCTTTTTCTCCTCTAAAATTGTTCTTTTCTGGTCTTTTGGTCACAGTGTTTAAAAAGCTGATGATGGTACTGGGAGTGGGTTTTTTGTTATGATTAGTCTGACTAAGTGTTTCAGAAGTCTTTGGAACTGGTTTCCTGGGGCAGGGGTGGGGTGATGGGGGTTGAAATGTTTACAGATGTTGTATTTGGCACTTAATGGGTGATTCTGTTGGGACCCCAGAAGACCAGAACACCAATAGGATTGTAGAAAGCAAAGACTGGGCTTGTAGAGTTTCAGAGCAGAGGACTATTGAGATTGGGCTAGAGGCCATTCATGTTACATTCTGGCTATGCAGTTGGCTACATTTTGCCTGTGTCCTGAGATATTCTATGAGGCTGAATTTAAATGTAATGGACTAATTAATCTGGCAGAGAAAATTTCAAGGCAACACAGCATTTGGACAGTGACATGAATATTTCTGGAAGCTTTTAGTCAAGTTTACTGTGATAATAAGGATCAGAAAGCAGAGCAGATATATTTGAACAATTTCCAATTTGGCAAGAAAAATATAAAACTGGGGCTAAGGAAGTTGTGGTTGTTGTGGTTGTTAAAGACCACTACAACCACTAAAGAGATGTTAAATCCTTTACCAGGAGACAATAGGAAAGATGGCTTGAGGGCATTTTAGGAATTGGCAAGACCACATCCACCTCAGGCTCAAGGTTGTAAAAGTAAAAATTCCTTTGAGAAGAGGCCATTTGTGCACCCTGCTTGCAAAAGAGGAGTTAAGAAGTTGTTTCACTCATCTGCCCAGACACACAGAGGCTACTGCAGCCTTGATCTTGGCTTAAATTGGTAGCAGCCTTCGCATCAACCACATGATGCTGGTTCTTTAGGATTGCAGGATTCTGGAGTTAGAGGGTCATGGAGACTTCCACTGAGATTTCAAAGGAAAACCTAGGAGGCCAGGCAAGGTATTGGAATCCCTGTGGGCAGCCCCTGAGATGTTGATGCATGAAGAAGTAAGAAGGAAGCTGCAGCTGCAGTGGAGACCCCTGAGATTCAGAGATGCCAGTACCATGGAAAGCCTGCCAAGGAAGGCTGTGGGAATCTAACAGAGATAAGCTGAGAGAGGCTTGTGGGTTGCAACCAGCAAAGCCATAGAGCACAGCAGCACAAGCCCTTTGGAGAGAACATCACAATGCCATATGCCTCAGATGCTGAATGTGGAACTACAGGTCTTCTTTGCCTAGCTAAATTTCAGTGTTGCTTTGGTCCTATTCCTTCTTTATATGTCCCTGAGCCATTCTATATTGGATTGTGTGTAACTTGCTTTAGATTTTCATGGGGGCTCATGCTGAGAGTTTGCCTTGAATCTCAGAAGAGACTTTGGACTTGGACTTTTGGGTAATGCTATTAACAATATATGGACTTTTGGAGGTAGATTCAATGTATTTTGCATTGTGAGATGGCCATGAGCTTTTGGGGGCCAGGGTCAGGATATTATCGTTTAGATATGAAAGCTCATGCATGAGAAAATTCAAGAACATTTACAGGTAAAACTATTGGGTTATGAGAGTCTTAAACTAATCAGTGTATTAATTCACTGATAAGGATTAACTTGATGTTAATTGCAGGCAGGGAGGATGTGGCTGGAAAAGGTTGGTCATTGGGGGCATTCCTTTGGTGTTTATATTTTGTTCCTGGTGAGTAGAGCTCTTTGCTTCCTGTTTGCTATGTCCTGAGCTACTTTTCTCCTCTACACTCTTTGTTCATCAGTCCTGCCTCATTTCAGGCCAAGAACAGTGGAGCTGGTCCTCTATGACTGAGACTTTGGAAACTGTGAGTGCCAAATTACATGTTCATTCTCTAAATTGTTCTTGTCAGGATTTTTTAGACAGTGGCAAAAATGATGACTGAAATAATAGTGTCATATCTAAAAATAATATAATGGTGGCACTTGGGCCTTTCATACTAATGTAGTATTTATTGTATAATATCAAAAAGTAATTCAGTAGCCCTCATATGTCCTTTAATATTAACATTATATCAACACTATAGATCCAAAACTAATATAATACGTGCATGATGGCTCTTAATGCCTTTAATATCAATGTAATATTAATAATGTGGCCTCTAAAGCTGAAATAACAGTTGCCTTGTGGCCTTTTAATGCTAATATGACATTCATACTATGGTATCAAAACTAATATTATAACTCCTTTGAGAACTTTACAATTAATATGACATCCATATTATGTCATCTACAACTGATTTGTAATAGTTGAAATGTGAAAATTAATATTGATATTATATCCATAATGTGAACCTAAAACCAATATAATAGCTCCCCCATGGCCTTTAAAATTAATACAATATCCATACTGTAGCTTCTAAAATTAATATAATAGTTGTCCTGTGGTTTGGGTACTAACATGACATCCATAGTATAGCATCTAAAACTGATATAAGAGCTGCCATGTAGCCTTCAATACTAATAAAATATCCATGCTATAGCAACTAAGGTGACATCATAGTTACCTTGTGGCTTGTAATACTAATATGATATTTATGCTGGAGCACCCAAAACTGATATAAGAGCTGTCCTGTGTGGCTTTAATGCTAATATAATATTCTTACTACTAATGTTTAAAATTGATATAATATCTGCCCTGTGCCCTTTGATATTAATATATTATCCACATTATTAAATCTAACATTGATAAAATAGCTCCCCCATGGCCTTTAACAATATTATGATATTCATATTACAGCATGTAAAACCGACTGCTTTAGTCAGCTTTTTCATTGCTTTGACCAAAAGACCCAACGAGAACAATTTTAAGAAGGAAAGTTAATTTAGGGCTCATAGTCTCAGAGATCCCAGTTCATAGGCAGCTGGCTCCATTTCTTGGAGTCTGGGATGAGAAAAAACATCATGGCAGCATTGCGTGGTGAAGGAAAGTCGCTCAGAACATTACACCAAGAAGCAAAAAGAGAGCTTTACTCAACAAGGACAAAATATATACCCCCAAAACATACCCCCTACCTGCTGTTACCACCCCATTAATTCCTATCAGGGATTAACACATGGATTAGGTTATGGTTCTCATAAACCCCTCATTTTACCTCTAAACTATTTTTTCAAAATTTTCTCACACATGAACTGTGGGGGCTGACACGTAATATCTAAACCTTAACAGTCTGCCTTTGGTGCCTAAAAGCCCATCTCCATCTCACAATGCATGATACATTTAGTCCATTTTAAAGAGTCCCCATAGTCTTTTTAAAAAATATTTTACTTTATTTTGTTAGACCAAGATGCAAGAAAAGACCACTGATTCCAATTAAAATCAAATTAAAGCAAGCTTATTATTTCAACTGGCCGGGCTGCTTCTCCCACCCAAAACCGCAGGAACAAGACAGCAGCCGCAGTTTCCTGCAGCCCAGTTTTATATTCCAGAAAGTCACACAAAGGGGGTTACAGATAACAAAACTCTAACGAGCATAACACTAATAATGGTAGTTTACATTTTTGCTGGCCCCAACATCAGAATTTATAAGGGTCATTAGAGCCTCAGAAAGAGTTGTTATCTGGCCAGGGAAGGCCAATATTTATGAGGTGTCACTAAAGTCTCAGAGAGGGCTGCTATCTGGTCAGAGAGCCAGACATGGGTGAGTTCAAGGCATGGGCAGGCATTCCAAGATAGTTTAGAATTTGCAGTAATTTATAGTAAAGCCAAAATTAGCTTTTCATGGCTTTGTGGCAAGATGGCACAATTTTAAGAGAAAATCAGGTTGGGTCTATCAATTTATTCATTTATATGGTGCTAAGAATTGAACTCAGTGCCTCACACATTAGGCAGCCATCTACCACTGAGCCACAACTCCAGCCCCTAGAGTCCCCATAGTCTTAACAGTTCAAGCATTGCCTAAAAGTCAAAGTTCAAAGTCTCCACTGAGACTCAAGGCAAACTCTAAGTGTGAGCTGCCGTAAAAATCAAAAGCAAGTTACGTAAAGGTGCAGAATAAATATTTCCATTCCACAGGGAGAAATAGGGACACAGAAGGAAGGGATGGGACCAGAACAAGCCCAAAATCCATCTGGAAAATAAATCCTATAGCTCCATGTCCAGCATCTGGGGCACATGGCATCATGATGTTCTCTCCAAAGGGCTGGTGTAGCTCCGTCCCTATGGCTTTGCTGGTTGCAGCCCACATAGCCTCTTTGTTGACTTGTTTCTGCTCCATTCCTGTGGGTTTCCCTGGAAGATGTTCCACATACTGGCAATTTTAAATCTTGGAGTTCTCCATTGCAGCTTTTGCCTTCTCCTCAAAACTCCACACATTGCCTTCTCAGGGGCAACCCACAGGGTCTCTGACCCTGTAGCACTTTGCCTGGTCTCCTAGGCCTTCCTTTGTAATTTTAGTAGAAGCCTCCATGATCCCCTAATTCCAGCATCTGCATTCATGCTGAGCCATCACCACATGGTTGACATCAAGGTCTGCTGCCATCTCAAGCAGTAGCTAAGCCTCCAAGGACCAAGACTGCAGTAGCCTCTGAATGCCTAGGTGGCTGAGCGCAGTGAAACAACTTCCTAGGCCTCTCTGAGCAGGCAAGGTACCCCAATAGTCTCTTCTCAAAGTATTTTTTCCTTTTACACCCTTGGGCCTGAGGTGGATGTGGTCTTGCCAATTCCCAAGATGCCCTCAAGCCTTCTTTCCAGTTGTCTTTATTCAAAGTCTCTTTAGTGACTGTAATATCTTTGAAAACCACAACTTCCTTAGCTTCAGTTTTATTTTCAGTTTTCTGGCCAAATTGCAGGTTTTTCAGAATTTTCTGCTCTGTATTCTGCTCCTGATTATCACAATAAACTTTGCTAAAACATGCCAGCAATATCCATGCCATTACCTAAATGCTATGCAGCCTAGAATTAAGTCCATTACCTGTAAATTCAGCCTCACAGAAAGCCTCAGGACATGGGCAAAATATAGACAACTTCTTAGCTAGAACAAAACATGAATGACCTCTAGTACAATTTCCAAGAGTCTTCCTTCTCTGAAATCTCATGAGTCCTGTTTTTAATGCCTGAAGTCCTATCAGCATTCTGGTTCTGAGTTCCCACAAGAATCACCCCCATTAAGCTGTGTTTACAATATTTCAAAGGTTTTCCAGCTTGCATCACTAAAATTTTTGAGATTGCTCCCACACATTCTAAAATGCCCCAAAAGCTTCTGAACAACATGGTCAAGTTAGTCACAGCCATGATACCACTTCTTGGTGCCAGTTTATGTTTTAGTCAGCTGTTTCATTTGAAAGAAAAGACCCAACAAGAACAATTTTAAGGAGAAAATTTTATTTAGAACTAATACTTTCAGAGGTCTCAGTCCATTCATAGCTGGCTTCATTCCTCAGGGCCTGGGATGAGGCTGAACATTTTGGCAGAAGTGTGTGGTGGAGGAAAATGGCTCAGAACATTTTACCAAGAAGGAGAGGGGTGAGGGGGAGGGAGCTAGAGTGAGAGAAAGAGAGAATGCTCTGCTTAACTAGGACAAAATATACCCTAAAGGCACCCCCAGGAACCTACCTCCTCTAGCCACATTCTACCTGCCTACAGTTATAATCCAGTTAATCTGAATCAGGGATTAGATCAAAGCTCTCATAACCCAATCATTTCACCTTTAAACTATCTTGCATTGTCTCATATATGAGCTTTTTGGGGATACCTAACATTTAAACCACAACACTGATATAATAGCTGTCCTGTGGCCTTTAATGTTTATACCCATACACTGGCTTGTAAAATTAATGTTATAGCTGCACTGTGACTTTTAATACTGACATATTATCTGAATGATATCATTGGAAATATGTTAACCACCTGTGGATTTGATACTAAATCCTCACTATAGCATCTAAAACTAATGTAATAGCTTTCCTGTGGCTTTTAGTATTGATATAATATCCCTATTATGGCATCTAAAACTAATATAATATGGGGCTGGGATTGTAGCTGAGTGGCAAAGAGCTTTCCTAGTATGTGTGAGGCACTGGATTAAATTCTCAGCTCTGCATATAAATAAGCAAAATAAAGATCCATTGACAACTAAAAAAAATTTTTTTTAACCACAACTATTAAAAAATCCTAAGATATAATATCTATCTTATGATTTCTGAAACTAATAAGATATCCATAATATACTCTAAAATTAATATAGTAGATGCTTGGTGGCCTAAAATACTAATATGATATTCTTACTATAGGATCAAAAACTAATATAATATCAGCCTTGTTCTCTTTAATACTAATATATTATGCATATTATACCATCAAAAGTTAAATAATAGGTGCTGAGAGGTTTTAATAATATATTCATTATAGCATCTAAAATGAATATAATAGATGCCCTGTGTCCTTTAATACTTGCATGATAAACATAATTACTAGCATCTAAAACTGACCTAGTGGCCTTAAATAATAGGTATCCATAAAAGAGCATCTAAAATTAATGTAATAGCTGCAATATAGCCTTTATTATTAATGTAAATTTTATACTATAACAACTTAAATTAGTATAATATCTTCCTTTAATATTAATATAATATATAAATGGCATCTAATAGTTATATAATAGTTGACCTGTGGACTTTATTATGGGGTGGTACCAGGGATTGAAATCAGGGGCACTTAACCACTGAGCCACATCCCCAGCCTTATTTTGTATTTTACTTAGAGACAGGGTCTCACTGAGTTTCTTAGCGCCTCACTTTTGCTGAGGTTGGCTTTGAACTTGCAATCCTCCTGTTTCAGCCTCTCAAGCTTCTGGGATTACAGGCATGCACCACCATGCCTGGTGGTCTGTGGACTCTAATATTTTTAAAATATCCATACTGTGATCTATACCTCAAATAAAATAGTTGCCTTATAACCATCAATATTAATATATCCATAGTATAGCATCTAAAACTAATATAATACCTGCCCTCTAGAGTTTAAAATTAATATTATAGCTATATGTAGTATCTGAAACTAATATAAACCCTTTTCTGTGACCTTTAATCTTAATATAACATTCATGCCATAGCATCTGAAAATAATGTAAAAGCTGCCCCGTGGAATTTAGTACTAATATAACATCCATGTTATAACATCTAATGCTAATATAATAGCTGCCATGTGGCATTTAGTACCAATATGATATGTATAACATAGCATCTAAAATTAATAAAATTGCTCCCTGTGGATTTTAACACTCATATGATATCCATACAATACCATCTAAAATAATAGAATAACTGCCCTGTGGATTTTAATTTTATCATTTTATCTGTACTGTGTCTTCTAAAAATAACATAATAATGACCCTATAGGCAGCCTTTAGTACTAAAGTAGAATAAATACTCTATCATCTTAAGTGATATAGCTGCTCTGCAGCCTTTAGTACTAATATAATATTCATATTATAACATCTAAAACTAATATTATACTTGCTCTGTGGTCTTTGATCCTTATATGATATCCATACTCTCAAACTCAATACTAGAATAACAGCTGTCCTGTGGTCTTTAATTGTAATAGCTACACTGTGGCCTTTAAATTTATGTAATATCTATTATATAGTATCTAAAAATAAAATATCTGTCCTGTGGCTTTAATACTACAATAATTTCCATACTGTAGCATTTAAAATTAATATAATAGCTGGCAGTGGTCTTTAACGGTAACATAATATCCTGTGTTAGCATTGAAACCTAATGTAATAGCTGTCCTGTAACACTTTGTGGTAAAATAATCTCTACATTATATCATTTCAAGCTATAATATAGTTAACTTGTGTTTTTAAATACTAGAACAATATCTATATTATAGTATCTTAAGCTAATAGATGTCCTGTGGCCTTTAATATTAATACAGCACCCATATTTAACATCTTACATTAATATATGTCCTGTGGCCTTTAATATTAATACAGCACCCATATTTAACATCTTACATTAATATATGTCCTGTGTTCTTTAATACTAATATGACATCTATATTATTGAATCAGAAACTAATATAAAAGGTAGGTTGTGCCTTTAGTACTAATATATTTATATATAGCATCTAAAACTAATAAAATACCTGCCCTATAGCCATTAATATTAATATCCAAACTACTACTACTATAACTAGTATAACGTGTGCCCTGGGGCCTTTAATACTAGTATAAGTGTTCATATTATAGCATCTAAAACTGATACAACAGTGCCTATTGGCTTTTACTAGTAATATAATATTCATATTTAAACCATCAAATATAAATAAAATACCTGCCTGTGACCATCAATATTAATGTAACATCCATATATCCAAATAATATAGTAGCTGCCCTGTACTTTTTATTAAATTAATGCAGAAACCTTACCCCCAAACATCTTAAACAAATATAATGCCTTCCTTGTAGCTTTTAATATTAAGATAATATTCATACTGTGGCTTCTGAAACCGAAATTATAACTGTTCTGTGCCCTTTTAATACTAATATAGTATCCATACTGTTTCATATAATATAATAACTATTCTGGGGCCTTCATAACTAATATGCTATCCATACTATAGCATCAAAAATTAATATAATAATTGCTCCTGAAAACTTTAAGACTTATATAATATCCAAACTATAGCATCTACAGCTAATAAAATAGCTGTTCTCTGTACCTAAATACTAATGTGATATTTATATTAAATAATAAAAAATTAATGTAATAAGTGAACTATGACTGCATTACTAATATGACATACAAATTATAGTGTCTAAAACTGATATAATATCTGTCCTGTGGCCTTTAATGCTCATGCAATATTTATATTATGGTCTCTTAAACTAAGGTATTGATGGACTGATGGCCTTTAATACTAGTGTAACATATACACATTGTATCTTAAACTATTATGATAGCTGCTCTTTAATACTAATGTAACATCCATATTATAGCAGCTAAAACTAATAAAATAAGTGAACTGTAGACTTTAATATTAATGTAATAACTATACTACAACCTCTGAAACTAATATAATAGCTGCTCTGAAGGCTTTCTTACTAATATAGTATTTAACACTAATATTACAGCTAAATTGTGGCCTTAAATACTAATATTAAATACTAACATGATATCTATAGTGTGACATTAATACAAATATATATCATATATATATTATTTAAGTAATATAAAAGCTGAACTATAGCATTTAATACTAACAAGATATTCATATTATAGCATCTAAAACTGATATAAATTCTGTTCTGTGACCTTCAATACTAATATGATATGCACACTATAGCATCTAAACTTAATAAAATAGTTGATCTTTGGCTTTTAATACTAACATAATATGCATAGTATAACATCTTAAAGTACTATAAGATATGGATTGTGACCTTTATTATTAATGGAGGTAGCAATTAAAGAAATGCAAATCAAAACTACTCTAAGATTTCATCACATTCAAGTTAGAATGGCAATAATCAAGAGTACAGACAACAATAAATGTTGGCAAGGATGTGGGGGAAAAGGTACATTCATACATTGCTGGTGGGACTGCACATTGTTGCAACCAATCTGGAAAGTAGTATGGAGATTCCTCAGAAAACTTGAAATGGAACCACCTTTTGACCCAACTATTTCATTCCTTGGTTTATATCCAAAGGACTTAAAATCATCATACTATAGTAATGCAACCACATCAATGTTTATAGCAACTCAATTAATAGCTAAATTATAGAACCAACCTAGGTATCCTTCAATAGATGAATGGATAAAGAAAATGTATATATGCAATGAAATATTACTCAGCTTTAAATAAAAATGAAATTATAGCATTTGCCAGTAAATGGATGGAGTTGGAGAATATCTTGCTAAGCGAAATAAACCAATCCCCAAAAACCAAAAGCAGAAAGTTTTCTCTGATATGTGGCTGCTAGCTCACAATAAGCTGGGAAGGTGCTTGGGAAGAATAGAGTTACCTTAGATTAGAAAGAGGGGGAGTGAAGGGAAGGGAGGGGAGGGGATAAAGAGATAGAAAGGATAGTAGAATGAAACAGACATTATTACCTTATGTATATATATATGATTGCATGATTGATGTCATTCTACAACATGTACCATCAAAAAAATGATAAATTATACCCCATCTGTGTATGATATATCAAAATGCATAAATGCATTCTACTGTCATGTATAGCCAATTAAAACAAATTAAAAATTACAAAATATATTAATGGAATATTCATACTGTAACATCTAAATGGAAAATAATAGCTGTCTTTTGGCCTTCAATCCCACATGATATTAGAATCATAAACTGGTATTATAGCATCAAAAATAATATAAGAGATTTATTTGGTCTGTAATACTAATATAATATCCATACTCTAGTTTCTAAAACTGATATAATAACTGTCCTGTGGACTTTAATATTAATGTAATATCTTTTCTATAGCATCAAAAAAAATTGGGGGGGGGGTGCCAGGGATATAGTAGCTGCACAATGGCACTTATTATTAATATGATATGTATACTGTAGCATCTAATGCTAATATAATAGCTGATTTTGGGCCTTTAACAGTAATATACATACTCTAGCACCTAGAATAAATGTAACAGTGCATTTCAGCCTTTAATATCCCTACTATAGCGTCTTATGCTAATAATTTAGCTCTCCTGTGGCCTCCATACTGATATGATATTCATACTATAGCATCTAATGCTAATATAGATTATCTTCTCTGTGACCTTTAATACTATCCATATTGTAGCATCTTACACTAATATAATATTTATAAATTAAGAGCTGTCCTATTATATGAAAACTATTATAATATCCTTACTATAGCATCTAAAATTAAAATATAATAGCTTCCCTTTTGCCTTTGTATTAGTATAATACCAATTATATATATATATATAGCATCCATACTAATATAATAGCTGCCTTGTGGTCTTTTACAGTGATAGAATATCCATACAGTAGCATCTCAATCTAACATAATAGCTGTCTTGTGGTCTTTAATATTAATATTAATATGCATACTATCTCATCTATATATAACAGATGTCCTATGTTCCTTAATATTAATGTAATATCATATATAGTACCTTAAACTAGTATTTTCCCTTTGCTTCTAATACTAATATGAAATCCATGTCATAGCACCTAATAATAAAATAATAGCTACCCTCGGGTCTTTAATACTAATATGATATCCATACTATGACTTCTAAAAAGTGATTTAATATCTGCCCAGTGGCCTTTAATATTGATGTTATACCCACACTATAGAACCTTATGCTAATATATTAGCTGCCTGTGACCTTTTATACTTATATTATATCCATAATATAGTATCTAAAGCTAATACGGTAGCTGCTATGTATCTTTAAAAACTATGACAGTTTTCATAGTGTAACATGTAAAATTAATATAATAATTGTCTTGTGGACTTCACTACTAGTATAATAAGCATGGTACAGCATCTGAATCTATTATAATACCTGACTTGTGGCCTTTACTAATAAATACATATATAGTATAGCATCTAAATGAATGCAATGTGGCTGTTGCAGGCGACATATGTGGCCTTTAATACCAATATAATATTTATAGCATGGCATCTAAAGTTAAAGAAATAGATATTCTGTGGCCTGTAATATGTAGACCTCAATATTATAACATCTAAAACTAATACTTGCCTTGAGACAATTAATACTAACATGGTACCCATGATATACTATCTAAAGCTAATATAATAGCTCTCCTGTGGGCTTTAATATTACTGTGATATCCTACCAGAGCATCTAAAACTAAATACTTTCTGCAATTTGGCCTTTAATTGATGTAACATCCATAATTCAGCTTTAAAAAAGTTATTTGAAAATAGCTAGCATGTGGCCTTTAACACTGACATCATATTCATACTATAGCATCTAAAAATAATAAAGCATATGACCTATTGCTTTTTGTACAAATTTTATATCCATACAATACTATCTAAGTATAAGATAATAGCTTCCCCGTGGTTTTTAATAATAATGTGATATCCACACTAAAGCATCTAAAACAATTTGTACAGCTGCCCCATCGTCTTTAAGACTAATATAATATTCATGTTATAGAATCTAAAACTAATATAGTAGTTTCCCTGTGGTCTTAAATATTAATGGGGTATCCATACTATAGCATATTAAACTAATATAAGTCCTATGACCTTTAATAAAAACATGATATCCATATTGTAACATCCAAGACTAATATAATAGCTGTGCTGTGGCCTTTAATAATAATATAATATTCACATTGTAGCATCAAAAACTAATATAGTACTGCCCTGTGGCCAAAAAATTTAAGATAATATCCTTCCTACTGCATATTATATGAATATAATATCTGCTCTTTGACATTTATACTAATATAATGTCCATAATATAGCATCTAAATCTCACAAAGTAGCATCCCTGTACCCTTTATTATATTATGATATCTCTAGTGTAACATCTAAAACTCACATAGTAGCTGCTCTGTTGCCTTAATACCCATGTAATATCTATATTCTCATCTTTTTTAAAATTTTTAAATTATTTTAAAATATATTTATTTTAATTTGTTATAAATAACAGCAGAATGCTTTTCAATTCATTATGCACATATAGAGCACATTTTTTCATGTCTCTGGTTGTACAAAGTAGAGTCACATCATTCGTGATTTTATACATGTACTTGTTGTAATGATGTTCATCTCATTCCACCATCTTTCCTACCCCCTGAGCCCTCTCTTCCCCTTCCTCCCATTTTTCCTATCTAAAGTTTTTCCATTCCTCCCATTCTCCATTCCCCCTCGTCCCCATTATGGATCAGCATTCCCATATCAGAGAAAACATTTGGCATTTGATTTTGGGGGATTGGCTTACTTCACTTAGCATAATATTCTCCAACTCCATCCATTTATCTGCAAATTTCATGATTTTATTCTCTTTTAAAACTGAGTAATATTCTACTGTGTGTATATAACATGGTTTCTTTATTCATCAACTGAAGGGCATTTAGGTTGGTTCCACAATTTAGCTATTGTGAATTGTGTTGCTATAAACATTGATGTGGCTGCATTACTATACTATGCTGTTTTAAAGTCCTTTGGATATAGACCGAGGAATGGGACAGCTGGGTCAAATGGTGGCTCCATTCTAAGTTTTCCAAGGAATCTCCATACTACTTTCCAGATTGGTTGCAACAATGTGCAGTCCCACAGCAATGAGTGTGCCTTTCTCCCCAAATCCTCACCAACACTTATTGTTGTTTGTATTTTTTTAATTAATTTTTAAATTTATATATGACAGCAGAATGCATTACAATTCTTATTACACATATAGAGCACAATTTTTCTTATCTCTGGTTGTATACAAAGTAGATTCACACCAATTCATATCTTCATACATGTACTTTGGATAATAAATTGTCCATCACATTCTACCATAATTTCTAACCCTATACCCCCTCCCTTCCCCTCCCACCCCTCTGCCTTGTCTAGAGTTCATCTATTCCTCCCATACTCCCCCTCCCCTACCCCACTTTGAATCAGCCTCCTTATATCAGAGGAAACATTTGGAATTTGTTTTTTGGGGATTGGCTAATTAGTATTATCTTCTCTAACTCCATCCATTTACCTGCAAATGCCATGATTTTATTCTCTTTTATTGCTGAGTAACACTCCATTATGTATATATGCCACATTTTTTTATCCATTCATCTATGAAGGACATCTAGATTGGTTCCACAGTTTAGCTATTGTGAATTGTGCTGCTATAAACATTGATGTGGCTGTGTCCCTGTAGTGTGTTGTTTTTAAGTCCTTTGGGTAAAAACCCAGGAGAGAGAGAGCTGAGTCAAATGGTGGTTCCATTCCCAATTTTCCCAGAAATCTCCACTGCTTTCCATATTGGCTGCACCATTTTGCAGTCTCACCAAAAGTGTATGAGTGTACCTTTTCCCCCACATCCTTGCCAACTATACTATGCTGTTTTAAACAAGGACTGTTGTTGTTTGTATTCATAATAGCTGCCATTCTGGCTGCAGTGAGATGAAATCTTAGAGTAATTTTGATTTGCATTTCTTTGCAAGTGGTGATTACCATTTTTTCATGTATTTGTTGATTGATTGTATATCATCTTCTGAGAGAAGTGTCTATTCAGGTCCTTGGCCCAATTATTGATTGGGTTATTTGGTTTTTGGTGCATAGCTTTTTGAGTTCTTTATATTATACTCTGTCATCTTAGAGTAATACAATATCTGCTCTGTGGCCTTTAATAGAAATAAAATATCCACATTATGGCATCTAAAACTAATACTTTAGTTACCCTGTGGTCTTTGATATTACTATAATATCCATACTAGAACATCTAAAATAAAAAATAGCTGTTCTGTAGCCTTTCCTATTGATGTCATATTCATTCTTTAGCATCTAATACTAATATAACAGTGCCATGTGGCTTTAACACTATTATGATATCCATGCTGTAGCATCTAAAAATAATAAAATAGCTGCCTTGTGGCCTTTAACATAATATTCATGGTATAGCATTCAAAACTGATATAAGAGCTATCTTGTAGACTTTTTCATTAAAATATATCTATACTGTAGCAACTCAAGCTAATATAATAACTGAATTGTAGCCTTTAATACTAACGTAATGTTCATAATACATCATCTAAAACTAACATAAGAGACATCCTGTGGCCTTTAATATAATGTGATATCCATATGTTAGCATCTAGAAACAAAGTGTCCTGTTGTTTTTGACTTAATGTAGTATTCATACTATTACATCTTAAACTAATATAGATCCTGTGGTCTTTAATACTATTGTGATAACAATACTATACAACCTAAATCTAATATAAAAGCTGACCTGTGGCATTTTATACTAATATTGTATCTATAGCATACCATCTGAAACTAATATAACACTGTGGTGTGATCTTAAAGCTTATGTGATATTTATACTTTAGCATCTAAAAGTTATGTAATGTCTCTCCTGTGACCTTTATTATTAATGAAAAATTTATACTATAACATCTTAATCTAACATAATAGCTTCCCTGTGGCCTTTAATTTACATAATATCCATATTATATAGCATGTAAAGCTAATAGCTTCCTTGTGGCCTTTAGTATTAATACAACATCCATACTGTGGCCTCTGATACTAATACAATACTCTTGACATCCAATAATGTTTATTGTGTGATGTCTAAAGCATATATAATAGCTGTTCTGTGTCCCTCAATATTAATATAATATCCATAGTACAGCATCTAAAATGAATATAATTGCCTCTTGTAGCCTTTAATACTTATATAATATTTATACAGTAGAATCTAAATTAATATAATATCTGCCCTGTGGACTTTAATATTAAAATAATGTTTATAATACAGCATTTAAAACTGATATAATAGCTGCCTTACAGCCTTTATCACTGGCATATATAAATATTGGAACATCTACATCTGATATAATGGTTGTGCTCTAGCCTTTAATATTAATATAACATCCATTCTATGAAATCAAAAACTGATGAAATAAATGTTCCATGACCTTTTATCTTAATACAGTATCCATAATAGATAAAACTAAAAACTAATATAATATGTAAAAATAAAATAATATCTGCCTTGTGACTATTATGCTAATATGATATATATGCTGTAATATCTGAAGTTAATATAAGTTTACAGTAATATAAGTTTACAATTAATATAAGTTTACACATTACAGCATAGAATATTAATATAATAACTTCCCTTAGGTCTTTTAACACTAATTTGATAGCATATAAAGTTCTATGTCATTTAATACCAATATAATATATATATATATATATATATATATATATATATATATATATATATATACTATAACAATTAAAACCAACACTATAGGTACCTTGTGGTATTTCACATTAATGTGCTATTCATAGTATAGCATCTAAAACTAACATAGGTGCCTTATGGATTTTTATACTAATATGATATCCATACTGTAACATCAAATACTAAATATAATAGCTGTGCTGTGGCCTCTAATAGTAATATGATATCCATTACTTTTGATTATAACATGGAATATTATAATTTAACATTGATGTAATATCCATACTAGAGTATCTTACACTAATATAGTAGGTGCCCTGTGGCTTTTCATATATTTTATTTTATTATGTTATATTTTAATATAATATTATGTCCATAACATAGCATCTAAAACTAATATGATGGCTACATTTTGGCTTTATAACTAAGATAATATACATACCATAGCATCTAAAGCAGATTGATTAGCTTCCCTGTAACCTCTAATAGTAATATAATTTCTTTACTGTTACATACAACACTAATATAGTAGCTGCATGATGCCCTTTCTTACACTAAAAAATAATTAATAAAATAGTTGGCATTTGGCTCTTAATGTTTTATCCATATCATAGCATATTAAACTAATAAATAGTAAAGACTTGGCTCAAAGGAAAAGGACTATGTTGAAAATTGGATAAGAGTCCATTCTTGTTAAATTCTGACTAAGAAGTTGCCTTTGTTCTAAGACTTTCTATGAGGCTAAATTAAAATTGATGGAATAATCAGGCAGAGGAAATTTCAAGGCCACACAACATTCAGGCAGTGACATGAATATTGCTGATAGCTTTTAGCCAACTGTGCTGTAATAATCAGGATCAGAAAGCAGAGCAAAAAGAAACAATGTATAATATTCATACAGTAGCAGTTTGGCCAGAAAAGTGTGAATCAAACTGGATCTAAGGAAGTTGTGATTGCTAAAGACATTACAACAACTAAAGAGATGCTGAACACTTTATTCAGAGACAATAGAAAATAAGACTTGGGTGCATCTCAGAAATTGGCAAGATCATCCCAATTTCAGGCTCCAAGTTTTAAAAATAACAGTTCCTTTGAGAAGTGACCAGTGAGGCACCCTGCTTGCACAGCGGGGCCTAGGAAGTTGTCTCACCATGCTAAGCTGCCCAGGAACTCAGAGTTGTTGCAGCCATGGTTTCAGGAGTCTTACCTACTGCTTGAGATGGTGGCAGACCTTGGAATCAACCACATGATGCTGGTCCTACAAGATGCTGGAATTAAGGGGTCATGAAGGCTTCCATGGAGATTTCAAAGGAAAACCTGAGAAGCCCAGCAAAGTGTATCAGATTTGGATTCCTGCAGGTAGTCCTTGAGAGAATGAAGGAAGCTGAAGCTGTAGTGGAGACCCCTGAGATTAAGAGATGCTAGTACCAAGGAACAACTGCCAAGGAAACCTGCAGAACTCAAGCAGAGATGAGCCAAGCAGAAGTCATGTGGACTGCTATTAACAAAGCCCTTTGGAGAGAACATCACAATGTCATGTGCCCAGTATGCTGGATAGGGAACTACAGATCTTGTTTGCCCAACTGGATTTTGGTCTTTTTTTTTTTGGTCCCATTCCTTCTTTCTAGGTCCCTATTTCTCTCTTGTAGAATGGAAATGATTAATCTGTGCCATTATGTTGGATGTATATAGCTTGCTTTTGATTTTTTGGGGTCTCATGCTGAGAGTTTGCCTTGAGTCTCAGAAGAGGCTTTGGACTTGGACTTTGGGAGAATGCTGGAACTATTAAGAACATGTGAACTCTTTGAAGTGAACTCAATGCATTTTGTATTGTGAAATGGACATGTGCCGCAGTCCGGCTGTGGCAGAATAGCCGGGGGGTGACGAATAACTTGTGTACTTTGATACAGCAGGAATAGGAGCCGTTTATTGTAGGACAACAGAGCTATTTATACATTTTGTACAGCTTATCTTAATTAGCATAAACTAGATACAGCAGTCAACCAATAAGGAATCTCCACACTTAATAGCACAGCAGTCAACCAATAAGGAATCTCCACACTTAATAGCTCACTTTTGTTACTTCTCAAACCACTCCCTCTGGCATTTTGCCAGGCACCATCCAGACTTGTTTACAAACTCTAACATTTCCCTGGCAAAATACCAGGTGTTATTTTTGACTTGTTTACAGACCTTAACAGACATGGACTTTTGGAGGCCAGGGTTGGAATGTTATAACTTAGATGTGAAGTATCACTCGAAAGCCAATGTGTGAGAAAACACAAGAAAGTTTAAAGGTGAGATGATTGGGTTATAAGAGCCTTAGCCCAATCAGTGCATTAATCCCCTGATAGGCCTTAACTTGGTGGTAACTGTAGGAAGTTGTTGTGTGGTGGGTCACTGGGGGCATTCCTTTAGGTTATATATTTGTCCCTGGTGAGTAGAGATCTCTATCTGCTTCCTATTTGCCATGTCTTGATTTGATTTCCTTCTCCACACTCTTTGGCCATGGTGTTCTGCCTCATTTCAGGCCAAGAGCAATAGAGTTTGCCTTCTATAGACTCAGACTTTGAAAACTGTGTGTGCCAAATAGAATATAATTCTCTAGAATTGTTCTTATCAGGAATTTTAGATACAGTGCCAAAAAAATTGCTAAAACAATACTGTACTATCTAGAAAGAATGTAACAGCAGCCTGCTGCCTCTCATGACTAAACCAGTCAGGGTCACTCCAAGTGAACTGGGCTGGCATGAAATAATCACACAGAGACAGAGAAATCCCTTTTTCTCTGGGTTCTATGATGGCTGTGATGGGAGCTGCAGCTCCCACAAGGAGGGCAAGGCAGGCAAAAAAGAGAAAGAGCATGCCTCGAACCTGTGTTTTATTGGGGGAGGCTGTTCTATGGAATATTCTGTCCCAAAAAGGGCAAAGGGGTAGGATTACAAGGAAGAAATGAGTGTAACTCAACCCCAGTGGTACGCCTACACCTGAAGCCACACCTTGCTATCTGAGCTGGGATAATGCCCAAGTCACTGTGAAATGTAGTAATTGGTCAGAGCCCCGTGTCATAACTTGAAGGTATGATCATTTAGGGCAACTTCCCACAGTGGCCCTTTGACCTTTTATACTAATAGCCATAATATAGCATCTAAAATTAATTTAATAACTACCATATGGCCTTCAATAGTATTATAATATCAATACTATAGCATAACTAACATAGTACCAGCACTATGGCCTTTAATACTACTATAGTATCCATAATTGGGCTGGGAATGTAGCTGAAGTGGTAGCGCACTCACCTGGCATGCGTACGGCCCGGGTTCAATCCTCAGCACCACATACAAACAAAGATGTCGTGTCTGCCGAAAAAAAAAAACTAAAAAATAAATATTAAAAATTCTCTCTCTCTCCCTCTCTCTCACTCTCTCTTTAAAAAAAAAAAAGTATCCATAATATAGCAACTAAAACTAATATAATAGCTGTACTGTGGCCTTTAATATTAATGTGGTCACAGGGTAGCTACTATCTTATTTTGTAGGCCACTGTATGAATATTAATATTAAAGGCCAAAGGACAACTATTATATCAGTTTTACATGCTATAATGTAGATGTACTATTAGTGTTAAAATAGAAATAACAGCTGCCTTGTGGCCTTTTAATACTAATACATCATCCATACTATGGAATTGTATTGGATATAATACTCCCTTGTGAACTTTATAACTAATATGATATCTATGTTATGGTATCTAAGACTGATATAATAGCTGAAATGTGGAATTCTTCATTAATATATCCATACTGTGGGCCTAAAACTAATACCTCCCTGTGGGCCTTTAATATTAATATAATATCCATATTATAGCTTCTAAAACTAATATAATAGCTGCCATGTAGCTTTTAATACTACTATGGTATTCATATTATAACATCTAAAATTAATATAATACTTCCTAAGTGCCCTTAGTACTAATATGATCTCAATAAACTATCACTTAAATCTAATATAATATCTACCTTATAGCCTTTAATACTAATATGATATTTATATATACCATCTAAAAGCAACATATTAACTATTCTGTGGCCTTAAATATTAATATGACATACATACTGTGACATATAAAACTATTATAATAGCTACCCTCTGACCTTCAATATTAATATAAAATCTACATGGTGACCTATAAAACTAATATTGTAAATTTCCTGGATATTCTATTGCTATAATTATTATATTATTACTAATTATTATATGAATATAATATACTTACTATAGCACCTAAAACTGATAGAATAGCTACCCTGTAGACTTTAATACTAATAAAATACCCATACTGTAGTCATTAAAAATGACATAATAGTTGCCTTTAATATGAACATGATGTCCATACAATACCATCTAAATATAACAAAATAGCTTCCCAGGGGTCTTTAATAATAATGTGATATCCATACTATAGCATCTAAAACAAATAGAATAGCTGCCATATGGCCTTAAATACTAATATCTTAACCAAATTATCAGATACTGATAAATAGCTGCACTGTAGCCTTTAACACTAATATTATATCCACATTATAGCATGTAAAATTGATATAACAGCTGCCCTATGGCCTTTAATATTACTATCCATACAATGGCCTATAAAACTAATATATAGCTACCCTGTTACTTTCAATACTAACATCTGTATGAGAGCCTTGAAAATTGATATGCTAACTACCAGTGGATTTAGTATTAATATTTTGTGCTGAGAGCCGCAGCCGAGACTGTATGGCTCCTGGGCATTTTGCCAACAGTATTGATTGACAGGCGAGGCATTATCCGCCTCTGCCGCTACTTTTGCGTTCTCGCGCTATTTTTGGACTTCTTGGGCTATTTTGAGTTCTCACGGGATTCCCCTGGCGTTCCGGAAGTGCAGGAGGAGGGATTTCCCGGGGAGCTATTTCCGGCTGGGGGTTCCTGCAGGAGCCTCCTGGCTTTTTCGGGAGGATTCCCCAGGAGCCTGTGTGAGGTTTTTTCCTGCAGTTAAAAAATAAAGTTTGTTCCTGCTTCAGTGGCTCGTGATTTGTGCCCAGCCAGACTGCGGCAATTTTGTCTTCACTATAGCATCTAAAACTAATATAGAAGGTTCCCTGTGGACTTTAGTACTAATATATTCATATTTCAGTATCTAAAACTAATATAATATCTGCATTTTTATCTCTAATACCAATAATATATCTATATAAAATTAATATCATAGCTGCCATGTGGCCTTAAATACTAATATGATATCCATAATTTAACCTCAAAATCTAATATAATAACTTCCTTGTGTTCTTTAATTCTAAGCATATTATAGTATCAAAAAACTAATATAATGGATGCTATAAGACTTTTAATAATAAAATTATATCCATATAGTATCTAAAATGAATAGCTGTCTTGTCCCCTTTATTACTAATATAATATCCATCCTATAGCTGACATCATAATTGTCCTTGGCCTTTAATACTACTATGATATCCATAAAATAGCATTTAAAGTAATGTAATAGCTGCAACAAGGCTTTCACTATAACACCTTAAACTAATAGCTTTTGTGGCCATTTATATTAATGAAATAAATATACTGTGGCTTCTAGTACTAATATAATAGCTGACCTGTAGCCTTCAAAATTAATATAATATCCATTTTGTGACCTGTAAAGCAAATATACAAGCTGTTCTGTGACAATGATGTAGCATCTAAAACTAATATAATAGTTTATCTGTGGCCTTGAATACTAATATAATATCTATAAACTAGCATATAAAATTAACATAATATCTGCTTTGTGGCTTATAGCTAAGATGATATCCAAACTATAGCATTTGAAGCTTACATAATAGTTGCCCTGTGGCATTTAATATTAATGTGATATCCATTCAAGATCATCTAAAACTAATATCTACCCTCTAATCTTTAATACTAATATAATTTCCATTGGTCTTAGAGGTCACAGAATGGATATACATTAATATTAAAGGACACAGATCAGCTATTCTATTGGTATTAGATGTCAATGTGTGTGTGTGTGTGTGTGTGTGTGTGTACTAAGAATTATGACCTTTAATACTAATATAATATCCAAAATATAGCATCAGAAACAGACATAATAGTTTCCCTATGGCCTTTAATACTAATATAATATGCATAGCACAATATCAAAATTGGTATAATAACTGCCCTGTGCCTTAGTATTAACATAATATTCATACTATATCATCTAAAGCTAATGTATTGGCTGCCCTGTGGCTTCTAATACTAATATTGTATTGCATCATCTAAAACTGACATAATGCCTGCTTTGTAGGCTTGAATACTAATATGATATTCATGCTATAGCATATAAAGCTGATAATAATAGCTGCCCTGAAGCCTTTAATAATAATATGATGTCAGTATTATGGCATCTAAAACTAAAAAAAAAATAGCTGTCCTGTGGTCTTTGGTATTCATATGATGTCCTTATTATAGCATCTAAAACATATGTAATAATTGCCTTTGGCATTTAATACTGATGTGATATTCAATGAGAACATGTATAACTGATATAATAGCTGCCCCGTGGCCTTTAATATTGATATAAAAACCATACTGTGGCCTATAAAACTGAAATAATAGCTGTCCTGTGTTCCTTTGATACTAATGTAATATACATATTGTAGTATCTAAAACTGATATAATAGCCACTCTGTGGCCTTTATAACTGATATCCATATGGCAGCATCTAAAATTAATATAATAGCTGCCCTAAAAAATGTAAGATTAATATAATATGCAAAATATAGCATGAAAAACTAATATAATAGTTGCTCTGCACTTTAATAATAATGATACTCATATTATAGAATAAAAAATTAATAAAGTATACTGTGACTTTAGTAGTAATATATTCATGCTATAACATCTAAAACTGATAACACCTGCCTTTTGACCTTTAATAATTATGCAATATTTATACTATATAGCCTCTTAATATAATGGTATAGCTGCAGCCCTTAATAGAGGTAAAACACATACACTCTAGTATCTTAAACTGTTATAATAGCCACCCTGTGGCCTTTAACACTAATGTAATATCCATATTATAGCATCTAAAGCTAATATAATAGATTTAGCCTTTTTTGTTAATATCCATACTACAATCTCTAAAACAAATGTAACAACTGCTCTGAGGTCTTTATTACTAATATCCATAGTATAGTATCTGACACTTTATAATAGCTGCACTATGGCAATTACCACTAATATGATATCCACATCATAGCATCAAAAGTTAAAATAATGACTGGCTTTTGGCCTTTAGTACTAACATAATATGTATACAATAGCATCTTAAACTATTATAAGGGTCTTTACTCTTAATGTAACATCCTTTGTACAGCTGAGACATTAGTATTATTGTAATATTCACACTGTTGCACCTAAAACTAATACAATATCTGCACTGTGGTTTTAATAAAAATGTAATATGTATACTATAGTATCTAAAACTGATGTGATAGTTGTCCAGAGGCCTTTGATATCCATACTATAGTATCTGCAACAAATATAAATAGCTGCCCTGTGTCTTATAATACTATTATATCCATATCGTAGGATCTAAAACTGATATTATAGCTGCTCTGTGGCCTTTCAATTGATGTGATAACCATACTCTTGCATTGAAAACTGATTCTATAGCTGTCATTTGGCTTCTAATTTTAATGTGATATTATATCATTTAAAATTGATATAATAGCTGCTCTCTGTTATTTAATACTAACATATTCATATTGTAGCATCTAAAATTGTCATCAGAGATGTTCTGTGGCCTTTTATACTAATGTGATGTCCATAGTGGAACATATAATACTAGTATACTAGCTGTCCAGTTGCCCTTTATACTGACACAATATTCATACTGTAGCCTCTGAAGCAATAAGACAACTTCCCTGAAGCCTTAAGACTCTTATGATATTCATACTATAGCTTCTAAAGCTAATATATTATCTGCCTTCAATGCTTATATGATATGCATATTACAGCCTCTAAAACCAATGTAATAAATGTCATTTGGCCTTTAATATTAATATAATATCTATACTTTGGCCAAAAAACTGAAATAATAACTGCCCTGTGGCCATTAATGTTAATATAATATGTATCCTGTGGCCTACAACGTAATATAATGGCTGCCCTGTGGCCTCTAGTACAAAAATAAGCTCTATACTATATTATCCCAAATTAATAAAATAGCTGCCCTATAGTTATAATAATGAATATCTTATCTGTATTATAAATCTGAAGCTAATAAAATTGCTGCCCTCAGACCTTTCATACTATGATATCTATACTATATAATAATATAATAGCTACCATATGGTCTTTTATATTAATATAATATAAAAACTATAGTATCTGACACTAATCCAATAGCTTTCCTGTAACATTTATAATTTATATAATATAGGCATTATAGATTCAAAACTAATATAATAGCTACCCTTTACCTTTTAATTTTAATATAATATCCATGCTGTAGCATCTAAAACTAATAACAGCCGATCTGTGACCTTTAATACTAACATGATATCCATACAGTAGCATTGAAAACTGATGTACTAATGTTCTGTGGCTTTTTAATATTAATTTAACATCTTTAGTAGCTGTCCTGTGGCCTTTAATAGGAATATGATATAGATTATATATCAACTAATTAATTTAATAACTGAACTGTTTTCTTTTTTATTAGCATAACATCTATATGGTGGCCTAAAAAACTAACATAATTCCTCTTCTATACATTTAACATTAATATAATATCCATAGTGTGGTCTTCAGAATTAATGTAAAAGCTTCCATATCTCCTTTCATGCTGCATGATATCCATCTAAAAATAATACAATAACTCCACTGAGGCCTTTAATACTAATATGATATCAATTAGCATCTGAAATGAATATAATACTTGTCTTCTGTCAAGTAATACTAAAATGATCTTTGTTGTATACTATATAAAGCTAATATAATAGCTATCCCGTGGCCTTCAATATTACTGATATCCAACTAGAGCATATAAAACTAAATAATAGCTGTTTTTTGGCCTTTAATTGATATAATATCCCTAGTGTAGTATTTGATACTAATATATTAACAGCTCTGTGACCTTTAATGTTAATATAACATCCATATTTAGCATCAGAAATTACATAATAGCTATCCTGTGGCTTTTAATTCTAGCATCTGAAATGAATATAATAGCTGCTCTGTGGCCTTATTTTTAATATGAGATCCATAGAGAGGCACCTGATACTAATATAATAGTTGTCATGTTGCCTTAATACTAATATATCATCCATACTGTAGCATGTGAAACTAATAAAAATAGCTACACTGTGGTGCTAAATACTAATCAGATATCCACAGTGTAGAATCTGTTACTAATGTATTAGCTGCCCTTTAGCCTTTAACACTATTATAATAACCATGCTATACTTTCTAAAATGATATGATAGCTGCCCTGTCACTTTTCATATTACTGTAATATTCAAAGCATTTCATCTAAAACTAATATCTTTCCTGTTACCTTTAATACTAATACCCACACTACAGCATCCAAAATTAGTGTAATAGCTACCCTGTGGCCTTCAATATTAACATAATATCCATTACAGCCAATACTAATATAATAGTTGCCCTGTGACATTTATAGTTAATATGATGTCAATACTATAACCTCCAACACTAATGTAATAGCTTTCATGTCACTTTTCATGCTTAAATATTTCCATATTATAGTATCTACAATGAACAAAATAGCTAGTGTGGCCTTTAATACTAATATAATATCCACAGCGTGACATGGAACATTAAATAAACAGGAACCCGGCCAGCCCCTCCTGCCCCGTCCGGTGAGGGCCTGCGAGGTGTGCAGGTGAATGTCTCCCTCCTCTCGGCAGCCGGAGGCTGAGCCCAGGCCAGGAGGAGCCGAGGCTGCTCCAGACACAGCGGTTCAGCCACGTCAGCACCATGAGCCTAGGCCCACCACATGGCCATGTCCGTGAGTGCCCAGGACGATGACAATGAATGGGAACCAGACCAGTTCTGGAGGCCAGAAGCCTGAAATCAAGGTGTCAGCCGGCAGGGGCCAGCTCGCTCTGAAGGCTACAGTGAAGGAACCTTCCTTGTCTCTCCAACTTCTGGTTTTGGCCAGTAATACTTGGTGTTTCTTGGCCTATAGACAAGACTGCAGTCACATGGCCACTTCTCCTTATGTCTTCACATGTGTTCCCACTGGAACCAGGGCAGTGGGTCTACCCAAGGGCAAGCTAGGCCTGACCTCCACAGTGAAACTGGCCACCAACTGGACCACAGCAGGAGCCTGCAGGCGCCAGACACGATGCAGCAAGTGCGAGGCCTGCCTGCAAGGACAGGAAGAAGTTTGGGCCGGGCTGATGAAGCAGAGCTGCATCAGGTGGCAGTGCATTGTGCCAGTGTGCCTTGTGTGTGGCGCGGCGGTGAAGGAAGGCACAGTGGAAGAGGAAGAGGGCAAGTTTAACCTCATGCTCATGGAGTACTCCATCTGCATTGAGACCATCCATCTGCAGCCCTTAAGATTAAGGAGTCACTTAATCTAAATCTCCAAACTGCTGGAGTGTCCAAAGTGTACCCATGACAGCCAGACCTGGAAACAAAAGCGTGGCCCTGGCTTTAAGTATGCCTCCAACCTGCCCAGCTCTCAGCTCCAGGAGCAGAAGATGAACCTGGACTTCAAGGAAGGGCAGGAGCCTGTCAAGCCGAGGAGTGAGGAGGCTGCCCAGCATAGGTCAGATAAACACCCCAAGAAGGTGCCCCCGATGGCATCCTGTGCTGAAAATCTGACGATGTACACCTGAGGAGGAAGCAGAAATACGAGAAGCCCCAACAGCTGATTGGCGCAAATGAGCCTTGACGCTTCAAACGCCCCATGCTTCCTCCTCTCACCACTCGCGAGGCCCCTTCTAGGCAGCAGACTCAGCCCTTGATGGAGATCCAGTCTCACTTCCAGCAGCAGCTAAAACCTGGCAAAGAAGGTAAACTTTCAGGAAAAAGCAGAGGTCCTGGAATAACTCAGGACCGCATGGCGCTGGCCAACAAGCCCCCTCGGAAGCTTCAAGCGGGAACCAGAGGATGATCTGCTTGAAGCACCCCGCCCCAAGACCAGGGAGAGTGGCCACTCATGCTCCAGCTTGCCCACAGCTGGGCCTAGCAATGAGGGGACTGGGGGCCCAGAGGAGAAGAAAAAGGTGAAGATGCCCAGAAACAGTGGCTTCCCGACAAGGAGCTGAGCAAGGAGCTCAACCACAAGATCTAGAAGACAGAGAGCAGCCTGGCCCACAGAGAACCACCAGCCAATCAAGTCAGAACCCAAAAGTGAGAAGGAGGAGCCCAAGGGGCCCCTGGGCCTCTGTGAGTGCCCCCATGGCTTCAGCAAGGGGCTCAATGGAGCCCAGCCTGTGCAACCCACCCAGAGTCATCTCCCAGCCTCCGCCTCCATGTCCCCACTCAAGCGCATCCAGATGGAGTGCCACATGATCTGGCCACCCCCCATCAGCCCTCCCACCTGACTCACTGCCCCTGGATGATGGGGCAGCCCATGTCATGCACAGGGGGGTGTGGATGGCTGTCTTCATCTACTTCAGCCACCAAGACCTGTGTGCCTGCATGTGGGTCTGCAGGACCTGGAACCACTGGTGCTGTGATAAGCAGTTGTAGACCTGCACTGACCACAACCACTGCAAGTTCATCACACCCCTGATGCTGAGCGGCATCATCCGGCAACAGCCCATCTCCCTTGACCTCAGCTAGACCAATATCTCCAAGAAGCAGCTGAGCTGGTTCATCAACTTGTTGCCTGGGCTCCAAGACTTGGTGCTGTCTGGCTGCTCATGGATTGCAGTCTCAGCCCTCTGTAGCTCCAGTTGTCCACTCCTCCAGACTCTGGATGTCCAGTGGGTAGAAGGACTAAAGGATGCCCAGATGTGGGATCTTCTGTCTCTACCCATAGATAACAAGCCAAGTCAGATGGACAATCAGAGCAAGCTCCGGAACATTGTAGAGCTGCTCCAGGCAGGGCTGGACATCACAGATGTCTACCTGCGGCTTATCATCTACCACATGCCCCTGCTCTCCAAGCTCCACCTTAGTTACTGTAACCATGTCACCAACCAGTCCATCAACTTGCTTACCGCTTGTTAGCACCTCCACCTGAGACTCTCTGAGATCAACCTGTCAGATTGCCATAAGGTCACTGATTAGTGCCTGTCCTTCTTTAAGTGCTGTGGAAATCTCTGTCATATTGACCTGAAGTGCTGCAAGCAAGTCACCAAGGAAGTCTATGAGCAGTTCATAGCTGAAATGGCTGTGAGTGTCCAGTTTGGGCAAGTGGAAGAAAAATTCCTGCAAAAACTGAGTTAGTCCAAGGACAAGTGTGTAAATATGGGGTAGATGGGGGTAGGCCCAGCCGGGGAGGAGAAAGACTTTACAAAACATGAGGGCCTTTATTTCTCATGAAAGTTGGAACAACAGACCACAGAATAATTCCATTTTGCAAGTCTTGCCAAGGGAGAAGCTGTTCAACCACCCATTTGGGGATGTGTGAGCTAGACTCTTCCCTCTGGTCTTTTTGTGTTGTAAGTGCACTGCTTTCTGGACCACAGCTAAGGGCCTTTACAAGAATACATTCCTGGGGCTGGGGAGGTGGCTCAAGCGGTAGCGCGCTTTCCTGGCATGCGTGCGGCCCGGCTTCGATCCTCAGCATCACATACAAACAAAGATGTTGTGTCCTCTAAAACTAAAAAATAAATATTAAAAAATCCTGTCTCTCTTTAAAAAAAAAAAAGAAAGAATACATTCCTGTGGGAGGAAGATGGGCTTTGGAGGAATTTTCTTAGAAGCCTGAGTTCAGTGTTCTCCCTACCCCACCCACCATGATATTTTTGTTTTGGACACATTGTACCTTAAAATGCCAGTGTTTTTGGTGTCAACATAAAGTGGACCACACACCCCATCTGCTGCTGTCCTGACACATTTTGTTTGGTTGGTTTTGTTACATCTTACATTATGAAGAACTATCTTTGTACAAATTGTTTAAAAGCTATTTATGCAAGGTTTGAATGCAGTGTTTTTATTGTTTTGAGATTGCCAACTTTCCTGATTTCCTTCAGGTAGGAGAGAACTTAACCTATACTATATCAACACAAAGAACTCATCCTCAAATGTGCCCAGATCTGACAAAGTGGGCCAAGACCTTCAACTTAAAAGCATGTTTAACTGAAAGTCAAGCCTACTTGATATGTCAAGAAGTTACATGAGCATGGTGTGGACAGATGTGAATTACAGTTGAAGTAAGACACTTTGCCAGGTTTCCTCCATGGATAATTCACCTTTTTCTAGAAATTTTAAAATTCAGAAATCAGCCTTTGCACTCAGGAGGGTTTTGCTCTGGCCTGAGCTCTTGTACTTGACCTAGATCTAATTTATACTGTGAGTCAAGACGTAGAATACAAGTGCCCACACAGCCTCTTTTCCTTTTTTCCTCTCCTTTGAAGTGTGAGTTGAGTTCTCATTTAGGTTTGTAACCTGGCTGATGTAGTTGTACTGTTCTGCATTCATACGTGCCATAGTCAAATGGTGGTGTTTCCTAGACCTTCCCTGATGTGATATTACCTTTGTTGAATTTGTATAAATAGTTGTACAAAAAAATAAAAAATAAAATAAATAGGAACCCTGTGCATTTAACTACAAATGAGATCTCAATACTATAGCATCTGAAACTAATACTTTCTGTGTGACAACTTATATTAATATGATATTCATAATATGACATCTAAATCAAATAGAATAGATATTCTATCTTTTAATATTTCTGTGATATCCTACTAGAGCATTTAAAACTAAATAACAGCTTCATTTTGGTCTTTAATGAACGGACTGTCCATGCTTTTGCATCTGATACTAATATATTAGCTATCCTGTGGCCTTTAATGTTGATATGACATCCATGTTTTACCATCTAATTATTAATATAATAGCTGTTCTGTGGCCTTTAATATTAATATGATATCTACACTATAGCTTCTGTTGCAGTAATTCACTTGCAGGTCAGCATGGGAAAAGAAAGAAAAAGAAGAAGCAGAGCAAGCAAAGCAGCAGCAGAAAAAAAAAAGTCCTTTATTGTGTACAAGCGATCTTTTTATAGTATTGTGAACAAAGAAGGCAGCCTTCCAACATCAATAAATCAGGTCTTTCAGCTAATTAAACATAGCACACAGAAGTTTTACTTTCTAATCAGAAGTGACTCGCTTCTCATGGTTAATCTACTCTCGGCCTGGAGTATGCTGAGCTCTGCTCTTTGTTTAGAACAGATAAAAAATTTTTCTCAGCGCCCTCCAAGCCCACTTGGGAGAACATCCCGTTTGCAGGCAAGTTCTCCCAAGGTCAGCAGACACCCCGCTTTCAAGCATGTCCGCTGTTACCTATCTAAACCTTGAAGGAGCCTCTCGTTTGCGAGCAGACTCTCCCAGGGACAGCAGACACCTCGTTTTCAAGCATGTCCGCTGTTGCCTTTCTATATCTCGACAGAATATCCTGTTTGCAGGCAAACTCCATCAAGGACAGTAATAGTAACGCAGTCACATCTGATTCTCTACAGCTTCTAAAAATTAATAAAATATGGGACCTAATGACTTTTATACTAACATGACATTTAAGCTATACCATCTAACTATAACAAAGTAGCTCTCCTGTGGTCTTTAATAATAATGCAATATCCATACTATAGCATCTAAAACAGAAGAGCTATTCTATGGCTTTTAATACTAATACAATATACATTCTAAAACTAATAAAATAACTGCCTTGTATATATTATATGGTATGCTATCCATACCAAAGCCGCTAAAACTAGTATTATAATAGCTGCCCTATGTCCTTTAATGTTAATATCATATGCATACTATAGCATGTAAAGTTAATGTAATAGCTGCATTGTGGACTTCAACATCAATGTAATTTCAATACTATTGCATATTAAACTAATGTAGTAACTACCCTGAGGCATTATTATTAGTGATATCCATAGTGTAGCATTTATGCTAATATAATGGCTGAACTTGTAAACTTTAATACTGATAAAATATCCATACTGTAGGACCTAAAATGAATGTGATAGTTTCCCTGTGGCCTTTAATATTATTTTAATATCCATACTATACTAATATATTAGTTTTCTTGTGGTCTTTCATACTAATATATTCATAATATAATACTTAAAACCGATATAATAGCCACCCTGTGGTTTACATAAAGTTATAATATCTATAATATAGCATCTGAAATTGATATAATAGCTACCCCATGGCTTTTATATTAGTATGACACCAAATATTAAAATAATAGCTGCTCTGTGTTTTTTTACAGTAATATGATATTCATACTATTGTATCTCAATTGAACATAATAGCTGCCCTGAGATCTTAATATTAATGTAATATACATACTGTCTTATTTATCTAATCTAATAATAATAATCTATATTATTACTTGCCATGTGACAACTTGTATTAATACGATATTCATAATATATATAATCAATATTAGATTCCTGTGTCCTTTAATATTAAGATAATATCTGGGCTGGGGATGTGGCTCAAGCGGTAGCACGCTTGCCTGGCATGCGTGCAGCCCGGGTTCGATCCTCAGCACTACATACGAACAAAGATGTGTGTCTGCCGAAAACTAAAAAATAAACATTAAAAAATTCTCTCTCTCTCTCTCTCTCTTAAAAAAAAATTAAGATAATATCTATATATATCATCTTAAACTAATATATGTTCCTGTGCCTCTAATACTAATATAATGTTCATATTCTAGTACCTGATACTAATAGCTGACTGTGCTCTTTAATACTGTGATATTCATACTATAGCCTCTAAAACTGATATAATAGATGCACAATGACCTTTAATATTGATGTAATATCTATACTATAGACTTTAATACTAATATATTAGCTGCCTATGGCCTTTTATACTAATATATTCATACTACCACATCTCAAACTCACAATAGATTCTCTGTTTCCTTTAATATTAGTGTAATATTCATATGATACCATATCTAACTAATTAATAGATACCCTGTGGCCATAAATATTAATGTAGTATTTATAATCCGGCATCTTAAATAAATACATGTACTGTATCCTTAGTAATAATATTATATTCTTACTATAGGATCTAAAACTAGTGTAATAAATGACTTGTATGACTTGTGACCTTTAATCCTATTATGCATCTAAACTTAATATAATAGCTACTAGGGGTCTTTAATATTAATGTGATAAGCATATTGTGTCCTTTTAGTTTTTAATATATAATATACTATCTGGACTGGGGTTGTGGCTCAGTGGTACAGTACCTGCCTAGCATGTGCGAGGCACTGGGTTTGATTCTCAGCACTGCATATAAATAAATAAAATAAGGCTCCATTGATAACAAAAAATAATACTAAAATAATATCTTTATTATAGCATCTAAAGGAACAGTTGCTCTGTGGCCTTCATATCAGTATAATATCCATAATATAGAACCTAAAACTAATATAATGACTTTCTTATGGCCTTTAATATAGTTATATGATAGCCATACAATACCATCTAAAAGTAATGCAATAGTAATATGAGATACATACTATATCATGTAAAAATGATCTAATAGCTTCCCTATGGCCTTCAGTAGCAACAGATAACATAATAGTTGATCTGTTGCCTTTAATATTAATATAATATCCCTACTGTATCCTCTAAAACAAGTATGTAAAACACATGTAATATCTTCCCTGTGTTCTTTATTACTAATATAATATCAAATTAAAAGTATTTCAAACTAAAAGAACAGTCATACTATGGTATTTTATATTAATATAATATCTAAAATATATCAACTAAAATATATAATATCTGCCCTCTGACCTTCAATACTAATGTCATATAAAAGCTACAGATCCTGAAACTATTATAACAGCTGCCTCATGGCCTCTAATACCAAATGACATTCACACTATAGTATCTATAACTAATATAATATCTGCTGTGTGTCCTTTAATACTATGGAAATGTCCATGCTCTACCATTCTGAAATAATGTAATAACTTCCCTGTGCCTTTGAATACTAATATAATATCCATACTATAGGAACTAAAGCTATATTATTAATTCAATATTAATATTATTCTGTGGCCTTTAACATCAATGTAATATCAATACTACAGCACATTAAACAAATAGAATAGCTTGCCCTGTGGCATTTAATACTAATATGATATCTGTATTATAGCATCTAAAACTGATATAATGTATGTCCTGTGGCCTTTGATGCTAATATAATAGACTCATATTAGCACCTTAAACACTTAAAAGAACTGCCCTTTGGGCTGTAATATCAATGTAACATCCATACTTTGATATCTAAAACAAGTATAATAACTGACATGTGGCCTCTCATATTTATATTGTGTTCATAGAATAACATCAAAAGCTAAAATAATGGGTGACCTCTGGCCTTTGAGTTAATGTAATATTGATAAAATAATATCTTAAGATAATATAATAAAGTTTGGCCTTTAATACTAATATAACATATATTCTATAGCTCTGATACTAATATATTAGCATCCCTGTGGCCTTTAATATTAATTCAATATCCATAGTATAACTCTTGAAACTAATATGATAACCGTCCTATGGGCTACATTTTAGTGTAATATTTGTGCTATGACATCATAAACTAATAATAATAGCTGCACTTTGACATTTAAAATAATGTAATATCCATACTGGTATAATAGCTGCCCTGTGGTCTTTAACACTGATATGATAGCCAAACTATAGTATCTAAAACTAGGGCTGGGGATGGGGCTCAAGCAGTAACGCGCTCGCTCGCCTGGCATGTGTGGGGCACTGGGTTCGATCCTCAGCACCACATAAAAATAAAATAAAGATGTTGTGTCCACTGAAAACATTTTTAAAAACTCTCTCTCTCTCTCTCTTAAAAAATAAATAAATAAAACAAATATAGCCACTGTGCTGTGGCCTTTAATACTAATGTGATATCCATACTATAGTATCTGAAACTAATAGCTGCCTATAGTGTTTACTATGAATATGATATGTATATTATAGCCTCTAAAACCATTGTAATCTATGTCCTGTGGCCTTTAATGTTAATGTACTATCCTTTTCAGGCTTGTGAAATCAAACAATAACTTCCTGGGAAATTTTAATGTTTATTTAATGTCCATACTTTAGCATCTAAAACTGATAAAAAGGAGTTCTGTGGCCTTTAATATTAATGTGATATCCATATTATAGCAATTAAACTAATATAATATCTGTATTATGGCATTAATGAATGATATTCCTAGAGTTATATCTAAAATTAATAACTGCCCTGTTGATTTTACTACTAACATGATATCCATAGTAAAGCAACTAAAGTTGGATAATTGTGGACCTGGGGCTTTAATATCAATATGATATCTATACTAGAACATTTAAAACTGATGAAATAGCTGCTTTTTGGTCTTTGATATTAATATGGATCCATACTGTAGTAACCAATACCAACATTATAGCTTCCATGTGATTTTTATTATTAATATATCAAATTATGTATTTAACAGATAACATAAGACCTTTAATTGTAATATAATATTCTTACTATAGCATCTAAAACTAATATAATAGCTACCCTATGCCCTTTAATCCTATTATATTTATACAATGAAATAGAAAACTGATATTTTAATGCCCTTCATCTTTTAATTTTAATATAACATCTTTAGTGCAGTATCTAATACAGATATATAGCCATGCTGTGGCCTTAAATGTTAATATGATGTAGATATTATAGCAACTAAAATTAATATAACTGTCCTGTTCCCTTTATTATTAATAATATCCATAATCCTAGAAAACTAATACCTGTCCTGTGGCCTTTAACATTAATATAATATCCATATCCATAGAGTGGTCTCCAAAACTAATGTAATAACTTCAATATTGCCTTTCATGCTAAAATGATATCCATATACAGAATCTAAAACTAATACGATAATAGCACTATGGCCTTTAACACTTATATAATAATCACAATAGGGCATCAAAAATCAAATAGCTGAGTGTGGTGGGGCACACCTGTTATCTCAGTAACTTGGGATGCTGAGGCAGGAAGATCATGAATTCAGAGCCAGACTCAGCAATTTAGCAGAGCCCTAAGCAACTTCGCGATACCCATTTCAAACTAAAAAATACAAAAAGACTGGGGATGTGGCTCAGTGGTTAAGCACCCCTGGGTCCAATCCCTGGTACAATGAATAAATAGGTGCACTATGTCCTTTAATACTAATGAAATCTCAATACCACAGCATCTGAAAAAAATATAATACCTATCCCTGTGGCAATTAATACTAATATGATATCCATAAAATAATATCTAAAGCTGAAATATGCTATGCATGTTATAGAACCTATAACTAATATATCAGCTGCCTTGTGGCCTTTAATACTAATATGATATCCATACTATACCATCTAAATATAACAAAATACTTTCCCCAGGGTCTTTAATAATAATGTGACATCCATACTATAGCATCTAAAACAAATAGAAGAGCTGCCATGTGTCCTTTAATATTAATGTAATATCATACTTTAGCATCTGAAAGTAATATAAAATGTGCCCTGGGGTCTTTAATATTAATATAATATTCACACTATAAATTAATTTGATACCTGAACTGTGGCCTTTGATATTAATATAATATCAATATGCAAGCATCTAAAATAAACAGAATAGCTTTTCGGTAGCCTTTAATATTGACATGATATCTATTCTATATTATCTAATACTAATATAATACCTCCTCTGTGGTCTTTATTACTAATATATATATATATATATATATATATATCTCCTCTATTCTGTTATATATATATATATATATATTTTTTTTTTGGTGTTAAGTTTTTTGAGTTTTTTATATGTCCTAGCGATTAATGCTTTATTGGAGGCGCATGTGGTAAAGATTTCCTCCCACCTGTAGGCTCTCTCCTCACATTATTAATTGCTTCCTTTGCTGAGAAGAAGCTTTTTAATTTGAATCCATCCCATTTATTGATTCTTGATTTTACTTCCTGCACTTTAGAATCCTTTTTTTTTTTTTTTTGACATTTGTACAAAATGTAATACTGTAGCAGCAGTACTGAGGTTAATTGTTACAGACTATTAAACTCTGTGTATCAAATTGTTATATCTTAGTTATTTATACAAAACGTTGGTCCAATAACATAAAAATAGAGAACACCATCTGGAAATTTCTCTCATCAATGTTCAGAGATAAAAAGGTTAACCATTCTTTCCATTATTTTCTGCAGATAAGTCCTTGTTCACACTGAAGTCTGATGGCAATTAAATTCTGCCATTTTTCCAAGATACTGTATGAAAAGGGTGCTGAAGGCCATCACTACACAGCATACTACAATATAAGGACTCTTTCATTCACCAATTCTGGCACACTTCCATAATATTCCCAATAGTCCAGTTTTATTTCTGTCCAGAAGGCTGGGTGCCAAGGACCGGATATAGGCACAGGTACGTATATGGAGCAAGATTACAGCCAACAGACTCTGAAAACTGAAAAAGGCAGACATAGTGAGGCCAGCGATGCCCCAGTCACATCACCCTTCCGGGCCCAAGGCAGAAGAGGCGTGCATGCCCCACATGCCCTTCTCGATATAGGAATCCTTTAAGGAACTCAGATCCTAGGCTGACATGGTGAAGTTTGGGCCTATGTTTTTTTCTATTAGTTGCAGGGTCTCTGTTCTAGTGCCTAAGTCTTTGATCCACCTGAGTTGATTTTTGTGCAGGGTGAAGATCAAGGTTTAATTTCATTTTGCTACATATGGATTTCCAGTTTTGCCAGCACCATTTGTTGAATAGCCTGTCTTTTCTCCAGTGAATGTTTTTAGCACTTTTGTCTAGTATGACATAACCATATTTATATGGGTTTGTCTCTGTGTCCTCTATTCTGTACCATTGGTCTACCATTGACAAATTGCATACAAAAACATGGAAAAGATAGTGCACCACGATCAAGTGGGGTTCATCCCAAGGATGTAGGGTTGGTTTAACATATAGAAATCTGTTAGAGTCTGTAAACAAGTCAAGATGGCGCCTGGCATTTTGCCAGGGGGAGTGGTTTGTGAAGTAACGCCAGCAAGCCATTAAGTGTGGAGATTCCTTATTGGTTGACTGCTGTATCGAGTTTATGTTAATTAAGATAAGCTATGTGGAATGTATAAATATCTCTGTTGTCCGACAATAAACGGCTCCCACTCCTGCTGCACCAATGTACACAAGTTGCTCGTCAACCCCCGGTTATTTTGCTGCAGCCGGACTGCGGCAGAAATCAATAAATGTAATTCATCATATTAATACACTTAAAAACAAGAATCATATGATCATCAAATGGCATTATTTTAGTGCCAATACCATGCTGTTTTTATTACTATAGCTTTGTAGCATAGTTTAATGTCTGGTATTTTGATGCCTCGCTTCACTTTTTCTGCTAAGGATTACTTTAGCTATTCTAGGTCTCTTATTTTTCCAAATAAATTTCATGATTGCTTTTTCTATTTATATGAAGAATGTCATTGGAATTTTAATAGGAATTGCACTAAATCTGTATAACACTTTTGGTAGTATGGCCATTTTGACAATATTAATTCTGCCTATTCAGGAGCATGGGAGATCTTTCCATCTTCTGAGATTTTCTTCCATTTCTTTCTTTAGTGTTATGTAGTTATCTTTGTAGAAAGTCTTTCACCTCTTTTGTTAGATTGATTCCCAGGGTTTTTATTTTTGTGCTATTGTGAATGGGATACTTTTTATAATTTCTCTTTCAGTGGATTCATCACTGATATTTAGGAATGTGTTTGATTTATGGGTGTTGATTTTATATCCTGCTACTTGCTGAATTCATTTATTAATTCTAGAAGTTTTCTGATGGAATTTTTTGGATCTTCTAGATATAGAATCAGATCATCAGCAAATAGTGATAGTTTGAGTTCTTCTTTATGTATTTGCATCCCTTTAATTTCTTTCTTTTGTCTAATTTCTCTGGTTAGAGTTTCAAAGATAATGTTGAATAGAAGTGGTGAAAGAGGACATCCTTGTCTTGTTCCAGTTTTTAGAAGGAAGACTTTTAATTTTTCTCCATTTAGAATGATGCTGGCCTTGGTTTTAGCATATATAGCTTTTATAATGTTGAAGTATGTTCCTACTATCCCTAGTTTTCTTACTTTGAACATGCAAGTGTGCTGTAATTGTCAAATGCTTTTTCTGCATCTATTGAGATGATCATATGATTCTTGTTTTTAAGTCTATTAATAGGATGAATTATGTTTATTCATTTCCATATGTTGAACTAACCCTGTATCCCTGTGCTGAACCCCACTTGATCATGGTGCACTATCTTTTTAATATGTTTTTGTATGAGATTTTCCAGAATTTTATTGAGAATTTTTGCATCTATGTTCATCAGGATATTGGTCTGAAGTTTTTTGGGTTTTTTTTTCCCTTGATGTGTCTTTGTCTGGTTTTGGTATCAGGGTGACATTAGCCTCATAGATGAGTTTGGAAGGGTTTCCTCCTTTTGACTTTCATGGAATACTTTGAGAAATATTGATGTTGAATCCTCTTTGAGAGACTTGTAGAGCTCGGCTGAGAATCTATCTGGTCCTGGGCTTCTCTTGGTTGGTAGGCTTTTGGATGGCATTTTCTATTTCATTACTTGAAATTGATCTATTTAAATTATGTATGACCTCCTCATTCAGTTTGTATAGGTCATATGTCTCTAGAAATTTGTCTATGTCTTTGATATTTTCTATTTTATTAGAGTATAAATTTTCAAGATAGTTTCTAATTATCTTCTATATTTTAGACACATCCATTTGATATTTCCCTCTTCATCTTGTATTTTAATAATTTGAGTCTTCTTTTTCTTTTCATTAACATGCCCAGGGGTTTATGTAATCTATTTATTTTTTCAAAAACCAACTTTTTGTTTTGTTAGTTTTTCAATTGTTTCTGTTTTTTCAATTTAATTGATTTTAGCTCTGATTTTAATTATTTTCTGTCTTCTATTGCTTTTGGTGTTGATTTGTTCTTTTTCTAGGGCTCTGAGATGTAGTGTTAAGTCATTTATTTGTTAACTTTTTATTCTTTTAATGAATGTATTCCATGAAATAAACTCTCCTCTTAGTACTACCATCACGGTGTCCCAGAGATTTTGGTATGTTGTATCAATGTTCTCATTTACCTCTAAGAATGTTTTTTTATTTCATCCTTGATTTCTCCTACTATCCACTCATCATTCAATTGTGTATTATTTAGTCTCCATTTGTTATAGTAGCTCCTATTTTTTATTTTATCATTCATTTCTAATTTCATTCCATTGTGGTCTGTTAGAATGCAAGGTATTATCTGTAGGGCACGTCACATCAGAGAAATAGAAACCTACGATGGAGAAAGGGAAACCTAACTTGCAGACTGAGGCTCACTTCCTGGTCTTGGGGCTGCACATGGCTAAGATGGCGCCTGGCAATCAGCCAGAAGGCGTTACCATGGGTTGTGATGAAAAATCGGACCACCTCTAGGATAGGCTCAGAACCCCTCCGCCCTCATGGACAGCTCATGTCTCCCCTTACTGCCTGTAGAATGGGTGTACACGTGAGCTCTCCTCACCCTGCTGACCTTTATCCTGATTGACTCCTGTGCCTTCTATTAGCTGTGTGTGCTTCCTCAACAAATGAGCTCCAGCCTTGACTGGTCTCCCTGACTCGTCTTATTGTCCTCCGGTGAGGGAGGGCTGGGTGCGGGCAGTCAGTCGGAACTCTCCTTTCTTGACCTCTCCTTTCTTGGCTCGTCCTGGCTGGGGCGTGTTCCCCCTATCTCTCCTGCAGGTCGAGAAGGAACGAGGACTAAAAACCCTGGAAATTATCTGTGTTTTTTTTTTTTTAATTTACTAAGAGTTGCCTTGTGGCATAAGATATGGTCTATTTTAGAGAAGGATCCATGTGCTGCTGAGAGGAAAGTATACTTGCTCATTGGTGGATGAAATATTCTATATATGTCTGTTAAGTCTAAATTATTGATTGTATTTTTTAGTTCTATAGTTTCCTTATTTAGTTTTTGTTTGGAAGATCTGTCCAGTAGTGAGAAAGATGTATTAAAGTTACCCAGTATTATTGTATTGTGGTCTGTTTGATTCTTGAAATTGAGAAAGGTTTGTTTGATGTACATAGATGCTTTATTATTTGGGGCATAAATATTTATAACTTATGTCTTGCTTACATATACTTCCCTTAAGAAGTGTGAAATGTCCTTCTTTAGCTCCTCTAAATATGGTTTGAAGCCTACTTTATCTGAAATGAGAATGGAAACCCCTGCTTGTTTACACAATCCATATGAGTGATAAGTTTTTTCCCCATTCTTTCACCTTCAGCCTGTGAATGTCTTTGCCCATGAGGTAAGTCTCCTGAAGACAGCATATTGTTTGGTCTTGCTTTTTAATTCAATCTTCCAGTCCATGTCTTTTCATTGATGAGTTTAGGCCATTAGCATTCAAGGTTATTATTGAGATATGATTCCCGGTCATTTAGATATATGTATTCCCTATTATTTTAATTTATTTCTGGTTTTTGATTTGTCTTAGTTTCTCATTTGGTTGAATGTCACTTTAGTGTAGATCCTCCCTTTGCTGGTTTTCACTGTTTTTTCCCTACTTTATCATCATGGAATATTTTTCTGAGAATGCTCTGTAGTGTTGGCTCCCTAGTTATGAATTCTTTTACTTTTTGTTTATCATGGAAGGTTTTAATTTCATCTTTAAATCTGAAACTTAATTTTGCTGGATATAAAATTCTTTGTTGGCATTCATTTTCTTTCAGAGCTTTAAATATATTATTGCAGAACCCCCTAGCTTTGAGGGTCTGGGCTGAGAAATCAGTTGAGATCCAAATTGGTTTCCCCACTATGTAATTTTATTTTTTTCTCATCGCCTTTAAGATTTTATCTTTATTCTCTGTGTTAGTCAGGTCTTGGTATGGGTCTGCTGGAATTTTGTAAATTTGGAGTCCTGTAAGCCTCTTGTATTTGATTTTCCATTCCATTCTTTAGGTCTGGGAAATTTTCTGCTATTATATCATTGAAATGATTGTGCATTCCTTTGGTTTGTATCTCTGCTTCTTCATCTATCCTGATAACTCTTAAATTTGTTTTTTTTTCCCGTGTTATCCCATAATTCTTGGAAGTTCTTTCATGGTTTCTTACCATCTTCTCTGCATGATCATTCAACTCTACATTCAATATTATATATTTTGTCTTCATTATCTGAGGTTCTGTCTTCCAAGTGGTCTAGTCTGTTGGTGATGCTTTCAATTGAATTTATAATTTGGTGTACTGATTTCTTCATTTCAAGGATTTTTGTTTGTTTTTCTTTTTCATGATCTCTAACTCTTTATTGAAGTGATCTTTCACTTCCTGTATTTTTTCTTTGATTTCATTCCTTATACTATCCTTTACTTCACTTATCAATTTAATTATGTACAATCTGAACTCCTCTGACATTTCTTCTACTATGTTATCAGTGGCTTCTGTTGTTGAAGCATTCTAGTTTGGGGTGCTTTATTCCCTTGTTTTTTCATGTTGTTAATGTGTTTTCCCATCTAGAAGCATGGATCTAAAGGCAGCATAAATTCTACCCTGTGGATGTATATGTGTCCCTGAAGGTTTCCAGCTCCTCACATTTAATGGTGAGACCAATATCAGCAGCACCCAATGAAAACAATATATAGCCTTAAAACTAATAGCTCCCACTAAGGTGTCTACTGCTTTCTCACATCAAACCAAAATGATGAGTTCAGTAAGTATCTATAATATAAACAGAAAATTTGTTAAAATGGTTTACATTTTCAAATGGAGGATGAGAGAACAGAGGTAGTGTATTATGCAATATTTGCAAGGGAGGAAGAGAGAAGATGGAATTAAAAATTCACAGGAAGAGTGGAAGAGGAGCTGACAGAGATTGGCTGTTGGCTGGAGAAATGTTGGAAAGAAAATCCAAGAAAATAGATGAGAGGGGAAGAATACGAACAAAGAGAAAAAATTAAACATATAAGAAAAGAACAAAAATGCAAAAAATTATTCATATATCATTGTTCTCCACACACTGATGCATAAAAAAATCCTTTTCCAAATATGGCAGAGATATTTGTGAATCAAAAAACAAAATAACTCTTCCTGGAAAGTTAAACTGTCTCTGTCAGTGTTCAACAGTTTCTCAGCCCTGTCTCTGCTGTCTTGTGATCACCAAATCCAGATCAGCTCTCACAAACCCAGTCACTATCCCACTGATCAGTGCTTCAGATACCTCTTGGCCATACTGCATTCCCAAGATCTCATGCTGTTTCTACTTGCAGAGAGACCACTAGGGATACACTCATGCAAAGGAGCAATGCTGAGATGCAGCAGCAAGACATGGGCCACCAGAACTCTCAGCTGGAAGACCCTAGGCTCTCCAAACCCACAGGCATCACACTGGACCTGCATGTCTCAGCTGGAGTCCCCAGAGAGAGTCTCTTATGGTGGTAAATCTGCTAGCACCTGGGCACCAGGACCTGGCTGGTGTCCAAAAATGTGTGCAAACAAACCTGGAGTCTCCTCACAGCAGTCCTCTAGACCGTGGTAGCAGAGGTAATGGCAGTGATTGTTGGCAGCAGGCAGCAGGTCAGCAGCACTGGTGGCTGCAGTGGCAGCTGCAACTGCAGCTATGGGGACAGTGTCACCAGGTGATCCCCGGGGGTCAGCAGTGTCTTCTGTGGCAACAGCAGGTGGTTGTAGTTGAAGGGCAGCAGTAGCCAGAAAGAAGACCTCCAGGCAACCTCAGGCTGGCAGCAGTGGAATCAGAGGCAGCAGCAATGGCAGTATTGGTGCAGGAGGCCTGAGTGATCTCTTTTTTAAAAATTTATTTATTTATTTTACAGTAGAATGCATTTTGATATATTGTATACAAATGGAGCACAACTTTTCATTCCTCTGGCTGTACATAGTTCAATTTTAGTCCAGTAGTGTAATCACACATGTATAGGGGCCATGTGGCTTTTAATATTGATGAAATATACATGCAATTGCATCTAAAACCAATAAAATATCCAAACTGTTGTCTTAATACTGATATAATATTCATATCACATTATCTAAAACCAATACAATAGCTGTACTGTGGCCTTTAATAGTGATATGGTATCCATATTATAGCATCTAAACATAACATATTGCCCTGTGGCCTTTAATGCTAATGTGAAATCCATACCAGAGCATCCAAAACTGATACAATAGCTGCCATGTGACCTTTAATAATAATATGATATCTCGACCTTGGCATCTAAATCTAATATAATAATTGCCCTGTGGCCTTTAACACTAATATGATATTCATACTATAGCATGCATAACTAATAGAATCATTACCCTGTACTCTTTAATTAATCTGATATAATTACTGTAGCATCTAAAATTGAAATAATAGTGGACCTGTGACCTTTAATATTAATATAGTATTCAAACTAGATTTTCTGAAACTAATGTAATAGCTTCTTTGTGGCCTTTTATATTAATATAATCTCCATAATATTATACCTAAAACTGACAAAATAGCTACTCCTGGCCTTTTATATTATTATGACATCCATATAAAACACCTAAACTGATGTAATATCTGCCCTGTGGACTTTCATAGTCATAAAATATCTGTAGTATACCATTTAAAATTAATGCAATAAATATCCTGTGCCCTTTAATACTAATATATCTATAAAGTAACTAATATATCAATAAAGTAAACTAATATAATACCTGCCTATGGCAAAGAATACTAATATGATATCCTTACTATAGTAGCTAAAACTAATATAATAGCTTTCCTGTGGCCTTTCATTTTAATATCATACTATAGTGTCTAACATTAATATAATAGGAGCCCTGTGACCTTAAATATTAATATGATATTAATACTATAGCATCCCAAACTGCTATAATACTTGCAGTGTGGCCTTTAATAATACTATGATATCCATACTATAGAAACTAAAACTAATATAATAGCTGCCCTGTATGTTTAATATTAATATAATATAAGTAATGTAGCCTCTAAAACTGAAATAACAACTGCCTTGGAGCTTGTAATACTAATATGATATCCATACTATATCTTGTAAAACTGATATAATAGCTGTCCAGTGGCCTTTATAACTAATATGATACCCATATTATAGCATCTAAAACTGATATAGTTACTGAAATATGGAATTTAATATTACTATTATAACCACACTGACCAATAACACTAATAACATGGCCTTTTATTCCAATATCCATATGATGTCATCTAAAAATAATATAATATCATATCATATCATGTCTGCCTTTTGGCCTTTAATAGTAACATAGTATCCATATTAAAACATCTAAAATTAATGTCCTGTGGCCTTTTTAAAGATATCCATACTATAGCATCTAAAACTAATAAAATAGCTACTAATATGATACCCCATAATCTTATATAAAACTAATATATTAGTCATAAATATTAATATGATGTCTATACTGTGGCCTCTAAACTAATATAATAACATAATATTATATAATTATAATATAATAATAGCCTGATATCTGTATCATAGCATCAAAAATTGACACATTATCTGCCTTGTCACATTTAATACCTAATAACATCCATAGAGTAGCAACTAAAAATAATAAAAGACCTCCCCTCTGATTTTTTTTTAAAGATGTACTCCTTTTTTTTTAGAATTTTTAAATATTTATTTATTTATTTATTTAGTTAGTTAGTTAGTTTTTGGCAGACACATCTTTGTTTGTATGTGGTGCTGAGGGTCGAACCTGGGTCGCAGGCATGCCAGGCGAGCGCGTTACCACTTGAGCCACATCCCCAGCCCCTCCCCTCTGATTTTTAATACTAATATAATACCCATAGTATAACATCTAAAATTGATATGTGCCCTGTGGCCTTTAACACTAAAATAATAATACTTCAACATCTGAAACTAATTACTGCCCTGTGGTTATTGATACTGATATGCATAGTACAGCATCTAAAACTAATACATTACCTGTGACCCTTAATACTAATATGATATCAATGCCATAGCATCTAAAACTTATATAATGGCTGGACTCTGGCCTTAATACTAACATGATATCCATATTATAGCACCTAAAAGTGTCATAATAATTGCACTGTGGCCTTTTTTTTAATTTTTTTTTAAGAGAGAGTGAGAGGGGGACAGAGAGAGAGAGAGAGAGAGAATTTCAACATTTATTTATTTTTTCTTAGTTCTCCGCAGACACAGCATCTTCCTTTGTATGTGGTGCTGAGGATCGAACCCGGGCCGAACACACGGCGAGCGTGCTACCGCTTGAGCCACATCCCCAGCCCCAGCACTGTGGCCTTTAATACTAATGTGAAATACATATGACAGCATCCAAAACTGCCATGTGGACTTTAATATTAATGATATCCATAGGGTATCACCTAAAACTAATAAAATAGCTGCACTGCAGTCCTTAATATAATATCCACACTACGGCATCAAAACTAATACAATTGTCATGTTGGAACTAGAGTTTCTTTGCTTCTGCTGGCAGAGGGGTCAGCACAACGTGAGGCCTCAATAGCCAAGATGTGTTGTAACTCTTAATGGCAGGCCATGCCCTCCAGTACTGCAGCAGACACCAGCAGCTGTCAGTTTCTTCTTCTTTATGGGTTCTTGTCTTGTGAATTTGAATAGTGAAATCCACAGACCAGGAAGGGTGCATGTAAGAATAAGATTGTTTCCATGTGCATAGAAACAGAACTCCCACAATGTGAGAGGAGTTCCTACAAGGGTTGCCATCTGAAAATTCTAGTTTAGGACTTTATATATAGCACATAGGTCAACACTATTGGTCCAAACTTATGCTCATCAGGGTTTGTAAAAAGTAAGAAGGCTATTGATCCAAAGTCATGCAAAAAAAAAAAATTAGGGGCTTAAAAAGTACGAATGCTATTGGTTATCTCTGAATCCTATTTGGGTTTCCTTTACTTACATTGATGCCCACTTCTCAGGAAGTGGAAGGTTGAGATCATTGGATTCTGGATGCAGGTGGGGGTAGTCTAGAGCTGCAGCACTGCATGAAGCAGGCTTCTGCACTGCACTGGGCCAGGCAGAGCTGTGGTGGGATGACAGTCAGTGTGCCATAGCTTCCCTGTGTGTTGGTCCATTCTGCCCAGGTCATGGCTCCACTGTTTTGCTCCACTTCTCAGCTGCCACTTCTTGGCAGAGACCAGTGGGCTGGATGCACAGCCATGTCACTATGGCTTTTAATGCTAATATGATGTTCATATAATAATTGCCCTGTGGCCTTTAATATTAAAACAATATTAATACTGTGACTTCCAAAACTGAAATAAGAGTGGCCCTGTGGCCTTTTAATTCTAGTATGATATACAAAATATAGCATCTAAAATTAAAATGTTGTCTGCCTTGAGGTCTCTAGTACTAATAAGAGATCCATACTGTACAATATACAATTAATATAGTGCTGTTCTGTGGCCTTTAATATTAATATGATGTCTGTACTATATCATCTAAATCAAATGGAATAGCCACCCAGTGGACTTTACTATTTCTGTGATATCAATAGTATAGCATCTAAAACTAATTTAAAAATGCCCTGTGGTCTTAATATTAATGTGATATTCATACTATAGCATATTAAATTAATATATATCCTGCAGTCTTTAATACTAACATGATATTTATCTCTACCATCTAATATCAATATGTTAGTTGCCACATAGCTTCAAATACCGATAGGGTATCCAAGTTAGGGCATCTAAAACTAATCAATACCTGCCCTGTGGCCATTAATATTAATGTAATAGCATACTACTGCACATAAAACTAATATGATTTCTGACCTGTTTCCTTTAATTCTAATATAATATCCATAATATATCATTTAAAACTGATGTAACACCTACACTGTAGCTGCTTCTTAATATTTATTTTTTAGTTATAGGTGGGCACAATATCTTTATTTTATTATTATGTGGTTCTGAGGATCGAACCCAGTGCCTCACGCATACTAGGCGAGCGCCCTACCACTGAGCCACGGCCCCAGCCCTACACTGTAGCTTTTAATAGTAACAAAATATCCATAGTATAGTATCTACAACTAAGCCTTTAGTTGCCCTGTAGCCTTTGATATTAATATCCATTCAAGAGCATCTAGAATAAACATAATAATAATATAATAAACATAATAATAATAAATGCTCCACTGCATTTAAAATTAATATAATATCCAAGTTGTATCATCAAAAACTAATATAATAGCTTCCCTGTAGTTTTTTGTAATAAAATTATATCCATACTATACCATCTTAAGCTAATATAAAAACTGCTCTGTGGCCTTGATACTAATGTTATGTCTATAATATAGTGCCGCAGTCCGGCTGCAGCAGAATAACCGGGGGGTGACGAATAACTTGTGTACGTTGATACAGCAGGAGTAGGAACCGTTTATTGTAGGACAACAGAGCTATTTATACGTTTTGCACAGCTTATCTTAATTAGCATAAACTAGATACATCAGTCAACCAATAAGGAATCTCCAAACTTAATGGCTCACTTTTGTTACTTCTCAAACCACTCCCTCTGGCATTTCGCCAGGCACCATCCAGACTTGTTTACACACTCTAACATTCCCCTGGCAAAATACCAGGTGTTATTTTGACTTGTTTACAGACCTTAACAATATAGCACCTTAAACTCATAAAATAGATTCCCTATGGTTTTTAACATTAATGTAATATCCATACTTTAATATCTAAAAATACTAAAAGTGTTTAACAATGTAATATTCATACTATTACATCTTAAACTAATGTAATATATGCCCTGTGGCCTATAATGTCATACTATTATGACATCCATACTATAACATCTAAAACTAATATAAAAGCTGACTTGTGGCCTTTCATACTAATAGTGTCCATAGTACACCATCTGAAACTAACATAAGAGCTGCCCTGTGGCCTTTACTACTTATGTAATATTCATACTAAGGCATCTAAAAGTAATGTAATATGGTTCCTGTGTTCTTTATTATTAAAGTAAAATCCATACTATATACTATAGGCATCTAAAAGTAATGTAATATGGTTCCTGTGTTCTTTATTATTAAAGTAAAATCCATACTGTATCTATACTATAGCATCTAAAACTCATAAAATAGCTTCTTTGTAGTCTTTAATATTAATATTATATCCATACTGTGGCCTCTAATAATAATATAATTCAGAACATTCATACTAACACATATAAAAATAATATAATTGCTCCTTGTAGCCTTTAAAAATAATGTGACCTTCATGCAGTAGTAACTAAAACCAATATAATATCTGCCTTGAGGATCGGCCATTTTTGTTACATACTGGCTAAGAAGTTGCCTACATTCTGAATGCCTATGTTTGAGACTACCTATAAAGCTGAATTTAAAGGTGATGGAGTAATTAATCTGGTGAAGAAAATTTTTAGGCAGCACAGCATTCAGGCATAAATATGACTTAGCTTTTAGCCAACTTTACTGTGATAATCAGGATAAGACAGCAAAGCTGTAAGATTTGAATATCTTTCAGTTTGCATCTAAAACTGATATAATAGCTTCTCTCTGGCCTTTAATATGATATCCATACTTCAGCATCTAACACTGTGACATTTATTACTAATAAGATATAATAATGGTGTCTAAAACTTATATGATAGGTAACCTGTAAACTTTAATATAAATATCCCATACTATAGCAACTGAAACTAACATAATAAGTGCCCTACCGTCTTCAATATTAATATGATATCAATATTATAGCATCTAAAAATCTAATATCATAGCTGCCCTGTATGCTTTAATATTAATTTGCAATCATACCATAGCATCTAAAATTAATATTGTAATTACTTTGTTCCCTTTGATATTAACATACTGTCCATAATATATCATCTAAAACTAATATAATAATTTTCTTTTATTGGGGCTGTGGCTGTGGCTCAGTGGCAGAGCACTTGCCTAGCATGTGTGAGGCACTGGGTTTGATCCTTAGCACCACATACAAAAATAAGCAAATAAAATAAAAGCATGCTGTCCATCTATAACTATTAAAAAATGCCTTTTGTTCTTTAATTCAATGGAATATCAATAGTATAGCATCAAAATATAATATGTACTATGGTCTATAAAGACTATGGTCTTTAATATTAATGTATTATCCACACTATAACATCTAAAACTAATATAATAGCTGCTCTATTGTCTTTAATATCTGTTTGTCATCTATATTGTAGTATCCAAAATTAATATAATAGCTGCACATGACCTTTAATATTAATAAAATATTTCTACTGTGGGCTGTGATACTTCTATAATATCCTCATGAGTGACCTCTGAACCTCACATAATACCTTTACTATGACCTCTGACACTCACATAATATCCCCACTGTGGCCTCTGAAACTTACAAAATATCCCCACTATGCCCTCTGACCTCATAACATTCCCATTTCAATATTAACAGAACATCCACAGTAACACATATAAAACTAATATTCACATCACATCCCCACTGTGACCTCTGACACTCACATAACATCCCCACTGTGACCTCTGACACTCACATAGTGACATCCTTATGCCCTCTGACACTTACAATATTCCCATCCCACTTTGTTCTCTGTCACTCATATTCTGAATGAGGCTTCTGGCACCCATTTAATAGTCCCTCCCTCATTAATATAATATCCTCCCTGTGGTCTTTAACATTAATATAATGTACACAGAGTGGCCTCTAACACTATTGTAATATTCTCACTGTGGCCTCTAATACTGCAATGGTTAATTTGAATTGTCAACTTGATAGATTAAGAGATACCAAGGATTAAGAGGATTATGGGTGTTTCAGTGAGGGTGTGTCTAGGAATGATTGGCATGGAGGATAGCCAGCTGAAATGGAGACCCTCCCTAAGCATGTGCAGCCCTGACAAATAAGATAATGGCTTGGATGAAATAAAAATTGGAACAAGGAAGCAGCAACAAATGCAAGCTCGATTCTCTTGAACAGGTTCTTGATTGCCACTGCCCTTGTCTGAGGATATCGGGCATTCGCTTCTTTACTCTTCCAAAGAGAACTCTGCCAGTGGTCCTTCAGAAGCCTTTGGTCTTGGACTAGGGCAGCACCATTGATGGCTCTTGTTCTGGGGCTTCAGCCTCTTGGACTCTGCAGGTACTAGTTTTTCTAGCTCTCCAGCCTGCAGATAGCCGTTGTTGATTATCCAGCTTCTGGTTGCATAAGCCATCCTAAAAAGTACTATAATTATACTTCCTATTGGTTCTGTTCCTCTAGAGAAGCCTGACTAATACAAATGCCAAGTGTTGCCCCAAACACTATTATCATGTACATAGTGTGGACATGATTATATAATTACTTACCATGACAACTTGCTACTATAATAATAACATCTAGAGAGTAGATGTTATTATTATAGTAGCAGAGAGTAGCCCTTATTTCTTACATAATATCCACACTCTGTTCTCTTAGATTAATTAATATACACTCAGTGGCCTCCTACTACTAATATATCATCTGAAAAGTAACCTCTAACATTAAAGTGGTGTCCACACAATGGTTTCTCCTGACATATTTTCTTCCAAGTGCTATGTTTTCACAGTGTTGCCTGAACTGAGTTTGTGAGGGTCAACCTGGCTAATGACATTGTATGTGTCTACTTCCTGACCAGGCATGGACAAGGATTTTTTAAACGCAATTGACTTCCTGACAGTACTAAGCTTACAGGAATCCTGCTGTAGTATTGCACAGTGCTCTGCATGCTTTCAATCACATTCCCCAGTGGTCATTGCTCTACCAGATTTGCACATCTATGTCAAACAACACAGTGTACTTTACTCAATGCAGGGTCACTCCCAGGTGACCACCACATAATCTGCAAAACAGGACACCAGCAAGTTCTCCATGGAAGTCAGTCCTCACTCACACCATCTGCCCCAGCTGAGAGAAAAACACTCCTTTTCCACTAAGATCTAGGGTTCCTTCTCTGGAACTCTCAAAGCCTGTCCCTCATTTTCATGACTTCAATAGATGAAAGGAGCAAATGCACACAGTTTTTAATATTTATATTTTAGTTGTAGTTGGACACAATACCATTATTTTATTTATTTATTTTTATGTGGTGCTGAGGATCAAACCCAGGACCTTGCACATGCTGGGTGAATGCTCTACTACTGAGCCACTACCCCAGTCCACTGCACACATTATTTGAACACCTCCTTTCAGTTCTTTGTTGGTAATTACCTAGGGACAGAGTGGTTGAGTAGTATGGTAATTTTATTTTTAACTCTTTGAGGAAACAGGAAACCATTCCACACACAGGCTGCACATTTTGTATTGTTGCAGATACACACACACACACACACACACACACACACACACACATATGGCAAATATTTTCTTTCATTTTGTTGGTTGTTATGCCATAATGAGAAATAGTTATTTGGTCTCTGCCCATTTCCTGGCACTTAGCTCCTGATCCTTGAATCTGTGAAGCACTGTGTCTGATGCCAATGGGGTGAATGAAGGTCTAGGGCTCCTGAGTGGCCCAGGATGGCTGGGTGCAGGGAAACCAAGCCTGTGATTAGAAGGTTGGAACCTGAGACCTCCCACACATTTGGGGAGTATTGAGAGCTGAAGGTTCAGTCGATCAAAATTGGGCAATGATTTAATGAATCATGGCTACTTAATGAAACATTCATGTAAAGCAAACAAACATGGTTTAAGGGCACTCTGTGTTGCTGAAGTTTATGGGAGGGTGCTGTCTGGAGAGGGCATGAAAGCTACATGCACTTTACCACTTACCTTTCCCTATGTGTGTTGTTATCTGGCTGTTCAAGCATGTTATTTAAGATATGTTTAAAAGATAGGCTTTATGGTGAATTGGCAATAGTAAATACACTGCTTTTCTGGCTGCTGTGAGCTGCTTCAGCAAATGACTCAAACAGAAAATGAGGTCATGGAACTCTCATTTGTGTCCAAGTTGAACAGAAGATGTAGGTCACCTGGGAACCTGTTGCTTTCAACTGGAATCTGAAGGAGTTGGTCTTGTGGGCCTGAGTTCTGTAGGAGCTACTGCCATCTTCAGGTAGGTACTGCTAGAGATAGAGTGGATATTAGAATTGGGGTTAGGGGTTGCAGCTGGGGAAGGCGTTGGAGCTGTGTTGGGGAGAGAGTTAGAGGGTTAGGGTCAGAGTTTAGAGTTAGGTTTAGAGTTGTGGTTAGTGTTAGGGGGTTAGGGTTAGGAATAGCACTTAGTTATGGCTTAGGGCATGAGTTAGCATTAGGGTTAGAAATTTAGAAGAAATATCACAAGTGGACACAAGTTAAATCTTTGAAGATAATTTTTTGTGTGCTTTAGGCTAAACCAATTAGAAGATAATTCTGACCTTCCAGAATTGAAAATGAACAGTTTTAGTAGCCAGTATCAACAGCAATTCCATAAGCAGAGGTTAGGAGAACACATAAGTGCAGTTGTACCAGCCACCAGGAGCAAACAAAGCTGGGACCAAGAGGAGAAAAGCATGGCTAAGAGGAATGAAAAGTCCCTGAAGAAACACAAGAAAAGTTGAGTTTCTCTCTTTTGTGCTGCTTTAGCACAAAAGAAATAAGGAAAGAGAGGGTGGAAGAGGAATACAAGAGAGAACAAGATGATTTTTTCATTATCTGAGGATTGAACAATACTTGCAGCCCTAGCTTCTTTTATGTTTTGTTTTGAGACAGGTTCTCGCATTGCTGCCCAGAATCACTTTGAATGTGCCATCCTCATACTTTCCATCCTTAGCTGCCCTGGTCACTGAGCCATTTCTTTAAATACATGCAGGGGTATCAAAGAAATCTGGGTTTCATCTTTAAGTTAAATAAACAGTTCAGTGTGCCTCTGGCTGTTTATCATGAGCTTTGCATTGTCAGGTAATACAGGTGATACCACCGGTTATTAGTGATGAGTTCTGCTCCCCCACATGTTGAAGTTTGAACATTGGAGAAGCATGCCAAGGCAAGCATATAAAGCAGGGTGTATTTATAAAGGTGACACAGGAGGGAGAAGGGGGCCACATCTGGAATCCTGAGAAGTAAGGCCTTCTGCCCTTTCTATATGTCCTAAGCTTCCTTTGTTCTTCTGCTCTCCTCTTCTTATCTTTCTTCTTCCTACATATATGACTAGGCCCAGGAATGCTCGGTGGGATGGCCAAAAAGATAGGAAAAGGTGAGCTGAGGGGGGAAGAGCAGGATGGAGCAGCCCAGGATACATTAATTAACAACCTTACAGCTCCCTGTAGGGAGGGGCAATTCCTGGGGCAGGTTACCTTAGCAACAGGTGGGAGTAGGGACAGGTTCTTAAAGAAGATGGAGGAAGGTCTCTGAAGGAATTAACATTTTAATCCCTCAGGGGACAGACGTCAACTGCCTGGGCTCACTCAAAATTGGCCTCCTTGATCTGACCTGATTCAATTTACCTGTCTATACTGACTGTCTAATTCTGGCTTCTCTGGGTCCTGTGTACCTTGAAGTGCTAAACTTATCCTGGGAATTGAGAGAGGACTCAGGGGTAGAACTGTCTTTGGAATGTATGATATCTGTATTAGATTCCTAGCATGCAATATAAATGAGCGAATCAATGGGAACTCCCCCCCCCCCCCCGAAAAACCCAAACCAAATAAGGCATAACAAAAATGTTTAGGGCTGGGGATGTGGCTCAAGCGGTAGCACGCTTGCCTGGCATGCATGCGGCCCGGGTTCGATCCTCAGCACCACATACCAACAAAGATGTTGTGTCCCCCGAGAACTAAAAAATAAATATTAAAAATTCTCTCTCTCTCTCCTCCTCTCTCACTCTCTTTAAAAAAAAAAATGTTTAAATGATGCTCATAACCTGCAGAATTTTTTTCTAGCAGAGAGGTCAACTGTGGCTGGTGTCAGAGTATCAACGTGGACACAAGTCAAATCTGTGTAAAGAAATTTTGTGCATAATCAGGATGAATAAGTTAGAAAATAATTTGGACCTTCCATAATTAGAATCGGGCATGGTGGTAGCCTGTGGTACCAACAATTCCAGAAGGTGGGATTAGGAAGCATATTAATGCAAGTGTAGAAGCTTAGCTTGGGGAACACAGGAATCTGAGAAGAAAAGGAAAGGCTGAGAAGAATGGAAATTCATGGAAGAAACAATGAATGAAAAGTAGAATGTCTTCTTTTATCTACCTTTCTTCCTGGAAGCTTTGTGTTGTTGAGGAACATGGAGTCTCCTCTCCCTTGAGGTGGTCAACTCCCATGGCTGGGGATGAAGCTCGGTAATAGAGAGCTATTCCCTGGGAAGTGCAACACCAGGAATGGATTCTCAGAACTGCAGTATGAATTAACAAATGGAACAATAGATGGCCCCCCAATCCCCAATTTATGGGACGCTAGTAATCTACAAAAATTTTTGCTTGCTAATGGAGAAATGAGCTAGAGCTGGTAATGGAAGAAAGGTCTGTGTGACAGCCTGTGGTACCAGCAGCAGGAGTGGTGGCCTGATGTTTTAGTCAGGTTTTTCACTGCTGTGACTAACAGGACCCAACTAGAACAACTGTATAGCAGGAAAAGTTTATTTGGGGGCTCACTCCTTCAGACTCCATTCCTCAGGGCTTGAGGTGAGGAGGCAGAACATGGCAGAAGAGTGTGGCAGGGGAAAGCAGTTTACATGATGATCAAGAAGCAGAGAGAGAGACTCCGCTCTCCAGATACAAAATATATACCCCATAATAATGCACCCAATGAACAACTTCCACCGGCCACACCCCACCTGCCTCCAGTTACCACTCAGTTAATCATCAGGGAATAATTCTCTGATTAGGTTAAAACTATAACCCAATCATTTCTTCTCCACATCTTCTTGCATTGTGTCATGTGAGCTTTTGGGACACACTTCACATCCAAACTGCAACAGCTGGGGTGCCAGCTTTGCCAACAGCTCAGGCTGAGGATCATTTGAGTACAGGAGTACAAGTCTATGATCAGCCAACTGAATAGAGAAACTGAGGAGAAAAAAGGGGAAAGAGTCAAGTTTCTCTCTTTCATGCTGCCTTTCAAGAAAGCTAAATAAGGAAAGAGTGGAAGAGAGAAGGACAAAGAGCATAAGATAATTTTTTTGTGGATATGAGGATAGTAACAAAGGGCATGCTACCTCACAGCCCCAGCCTCTTTTTGCTTATTTTTTTTTGAGTTGGATGTTTTATTTGGTTTTTATTTTGCTGCAAATCTGTTGCTGCAGTGTGTAAAAATATCACCAGAAAATGCAGCATATTGTAAAACTAAGACAGTATTGTTCTTCTGACACTATACAACAAATACTTTCCTTTATTCCCATTTTTTTCCAATGGGAAATCATTCAGTGTATTGTCCCAAATCCAAGGATGGATCCAAGCAAGTTAAGATAGTATATAAGGATTATAACAAGATTGTCCGTGAATCACACAATTTTATAAGTAGTTTTTATCATAGATAACAATATGGACTCTGGATACCAGAGCCTAAAGCCTACTCTAAACATCATAAGGGTTTGTAAAAGGTGCATATTGTGTTTATCTGTAGTTGTTGGGAAGTTAAGGGTTATCTTCCTCTAGTAGCAGTGTTGAGAGTAGTTTTTCTTTATGTCTTCTCTCCCCCACTAACTTCAGACAGCTATGCTGAAGATATTCCACACTGGTTTACTTAGGGTGCCATTTTCATTCCTCAATGAATTTTGCCTATTTTTCAAATGCTTCTTCATTCATTAAGTCACCTAGTTCTGAAGAGTCACTTGTTTTCTTCATCAGCCAAGCATCTTCATAACAAGATTTGTTCACGGCCTTGGTTTTTCTGCAAGTGCCTCACTAATTTAAGTTACTTCTATGGATACAGAACAGAGTTCACTTACAGTTTTCACACTTTCCAAACTCATACTGTTTTTTAATTTTGTTCCAACTTCAGGTAGACTACAGTAAACGTCTCCCAGAGCTTCCTGTGCACAATTGCTGATTCCCACTGTTCTAATGCCATTTTCTGTTGTTATCCACCAATATTTCTCTGTGAATTTGTGCACCAAGAACACAGTGGATCCTGTGCACAGCCATCAGGGCCAAGGCTCCTGTGCTCTGCACCACTCACAGCACTGTGTGCACAAGTCTACGGAGGGTCACCACACTTCCCCTTGGCACTGGTGGTCCCAGCTGTAGTGACTCATGAGGCAGCCTAGGATCACTTGCAACCTGCCATCTCCCATTCTGGATTCTCAAGAATTAAGATAGTCTATCTTCACTGGTCTCTGGCCAGAGCACCCTTTGAGATACCCATGAAAATAAAACATACACAGGCACCGCGGGAAGTCTTGGCTTCATCCTAAGCCTATCTAAATAAATCATGCATACTTCAAGCTGTCTTTACTGGTATCACTGATGTTGGGGGAAAGGGGGTCTTCCAATGCTTGAACTGCTCACCTCCCAGGGTTTTGAATGGTGCTCAGTGCTAGAGTCTTTCCCTGCAAGTGTGAGGTTGGATTCTCAGGACTGTGATATACATGAGTGGATGACAAAGAAGAAAAAATTAGGCTGAATTAAAATGTTTTTGTGATGCTAGTAACCTACACAACTGTTTTTTCTAGCTAAGATGTTAACTATAGTTGGTATAAAAAAAACCAAACAAACAAACCTGGAATCAAGAGGAACAAGGGAAGATAATTCAGGCCTACCCCAAGTCAGAAACGGTAGGTGAGGTAGCCCTAGTCACCCTGTCTCAGAGGCGGAGGCTGGGGTTGGACCTTGTGCAGTGTTCGGGCCCAGCCTCTGGGAGCACAGGTGGGACACCATGGAGACAAAGAAGGTTTGTGAGAAGTGGAAAGTCATGGAAGAAACAGAAGGCAAAGTCAAGTTGCTCTCTTTTTTGCTGACTTTCTTCATCATGAGAGAGAGAAAGACAAGAAAAAAGGAGATAAGAGTGAAGGAAAGAAGAGAGGAAAAGTGAGTGAATGATAACCAAAAAAACAGTATCAGAAGAAAACAGGCATTTATGGGATAGCAATGATGTATAAAATATGTCTTCAGGCTGAGAAGTTAGCCACTGTGGTCAGCAGAAGAATTGTGCTCACGAGGCCACAAGTCAGACCTGTGAAGAGATTTCCATGTGGGATCAGGATGAACCAATTAGAAGACCATTCAGACCTTCCAAAATTAGAAGTAGGCAGATGTGGAGGCCTGGGTACCAGTGATTTCAATGCTGAGGCTGTTGGGTCACATGAGCAAATGTTCTGGCCTAGTCTGGTTGAACAGAGTTGGGATCCCAAAGAGAAAATAAGGCTGAGAGGAATGGAAAGTCATGGAAGAAATGAAGGAGGAAAAGCTGTTTCTCTCTTCCTTGTGGCCATGAATAGAAGTAGTATAAATGAGAAAAATAAGGAAAGGAGTTACGGTGGATTTCCACCTGCAGAGGTAAATATCCAAGTGTCCTGAGAGTCTCTGGACCTGGCAATACACCCACCATGTTCAGAATTCTGTACCAAGTTCTGTTTTCACTTTTGTGCTCTGTGCAAATTTGGGCCAGGTCTGTGGGTACAAAGAGCCTTGCTGAAAGAGTACCATGTTTTCCCATTTGTCCAATTTGTGCCCTAGTAACTCTAATGGACCAGTAGAGCCACCTCCATCTCCTCTTTTCCTGAGAGATCGGTTTGAATGATACCAACAGCCTCCAGCTACCCCCTTTCCTGGTCTGGAAATGTCAACCCCTGTTTGGGGCTGAATGGATAAATGGTCAGATTGGATAGTGATCTCTCTGGGCAAAGAAGAAGCTATGTTTGGAGCCCAGGAAGAGCCAGAACATACCTTGAAGGTCTGATGAAGGCCACTTCTGGCTCCCAGGAGGCTGGATATGAGTTTGAAGTTAGCAAATGCTCTTGGGAGTCCACACATTGTCATGGGAGTCCACAGCCTGGCCTCAAACCTATTCTAGGCCAGGATTCTTATGGTCAGAGCTCATGGGGTTGAGTTTGGTATGGGGTCCAGGCTAAGGATGAGGATTAGGTGCAGCTGGGTGAATGCCTCCTACCCTGATTTGTTATCCTTCAGCTGCTCTAGGGACAGTATCCCATCCCCAGAAGCAACATATACCTCAGAGAACACTGTCCCTGTCAAGGACTGGGATCTATCCTTCCTTGTCTTGGAGATGGCGAAGGTGGTGTGGTAGCTGGGGTTTCAAGCTGTGCCCACTTGCCAGCATGTGCCCCAGGGCAGCCATCTCAATGTTCAGAGCCTGTTTTAATACCATTAACAGGGTATAAAATGTCCCAGCACAAGGCTGGTGTGACACTCAGGTACAGTATTCACAATACCTGTGGAAAGGTGGATTGATGGTTCAGGTCAAATTCACCTTCACACAAAGCCAGCCTTGGACCTCTCCAACCTGGTCCAGAAGAATGCACTCCAAGAATCAAGCAGATGTGGCTAACTTGCCCTGGAGAGAGGAAAAAGGCTACCTTCAAATGCCATCCACGCTGAGGCCATCCCCTTCTCAAGGTTAGCTGTGCTGAAGCCCAGCCCCTCCCTGGGTGAGATGAGGCCTGAGTGAGGCAGAATGTCATGCTGGAAGGGAATAGTGAGGAAAGCATCTCAGGACATGGTAACAGGAAGAAGAGAGAGTTCAGCTCACCAGGGACAAAATATGAACTCCAAAGACACATACCCAGTGACCTGCCTCCTCCAGTCTGCCCACAGTTACCACCCAGTTGGATTAGTCCATCGATTAGGTAAAAACTCATAATCTAATAGTTCACCTCTGAAACTTCTTGCATCGCTTCACACATGAGCTTTTAGGGGACACTTCATATCTAAACCATAACATACCCAAGATAAATTTTTAAATAACAAGTCAAAAACCAATGGCTCATGGTACTTTTTGTGGCCACTGCTTTGCAAGCAAGTTGGACAGAACGGTGGATACTAGAGGAGTAGAGCATGATTCCCTAGCAGGAGGGACTGGCCTGTGAACTAGGGGTTCATCAACAGATGGTCCCAGTCCTCATGGGTTGGTGGACAGGGCAGCAACTTGTCATCCCAAGGCTCACTTCCTCCTTCTTTTCCATAAAATATCAGCAATATGGTGGGAGTGGTCACACTCCCATCTAAGATCATGGCTCTAGTGTGATCATACAACTGAGTTTTGAGTAAAGGGCTGAGGGATTTCTAGAGAGGAGACAAAAAGGATGCCACAGTCCCCTACTCCTGTTTCTACTTCCTGGTGCAAGTGGGGAGCACATATTTGACAGCTGGAGCCTAGTCGTTATGGGTCTTGAGGCACTCCAGAAGGGAGATGCAGAGGTCAGCAAAGCAGGGATGCTGAGGGGATCCTGTGTGGGTCCACCTTGTCCAGAATCAACCTGCTGTGGCTCTTGCCTCTGTTTATTTGGTCTCTCCTATTGCATTACAACAAACCCCACATGCTGTATTCAGGCGTGTGGGTTGTGTTACAAACCTCAAAACCTCTAGTAAAATGGCTTTTCTCCTGTTTTTCTATCAAAGTTCCTCCCTGAAAAATTTGTGAATTCAAGAGAAAATGAGAGGCTGGCCTCCAACCCTCCTTTTCCTGTCTCAACTCACTCTGGTCACTGCAGCTTCTGCCTGTGTCTATCAGCCAGCTGCTGGTGCACAAGGAGGTGCACATCACACCTGCAGAAAGCAGGTATTGCCTGTCCTTGCAGATGGTGTGTCCTTCCATTGGCTTTTCCAGGACACTTGTGCTCTCCAGGCCGGAGCCCCACAGAATCACTGCCAAATCCTGAGGCTGGCCACAGCATGGCCACTGAAGGCACAGATAGGTAGTGGCCTGAGGTCTGAAATTCAGGTTCAGAACAACAGGCCAGGAGGGTGAAAGGAGGACAACAGTCACTGCACAGGATGCTGCTTTTAGAGGTCACTGGGACACCCCTCCACTTGTTTACCTTCTAGACAGTGACCACTCAGGCCTGTGGGTCCAAGAACCTCACTGGACCCCGGCCTGTGTCCAGGACTATCAGTCAGAGTGGATGATCTTCACCTAGCCCTGGGTCCAGGATTCTGTGCTAATGGACAGTGTCCTCTTAATTCTGTGTCCAGGACTTAGTCACAGTGGACAGTGTGCACCTGTTCCTGTGTCCATGACTCCATCAGAGTGGATACTGTGCACCAAGTCCTATGTGTACAGTATTCTCAGTCATAGTGGACTGTATTACCTGGTCTAGTAATCACAATTCTCAGGCACAGTGCACTGTAGGCACCACCCCTGTGTGTCCAGGACTCTTAGTCACAGTGGACGATGTGCACCCAATTTTGTTCAGGAATCTCGTCATGTTGGATATATCCACCCAGGCCTGTGTGCTGGGATTCTCAGTCACAGCGGACTGTAGGCACCCAGCCCTGTGTATTCAGGACTCTCAGTCACAGTGGACCATGTGCACCCAGTGTTTTCTTCAGGAATCTCACTCACGTTGTATGTGTGCACCCAGTCCTGTGTGTCTAGGATTCTCAGTCACAGTGGACAGTGAGCACCCAGTCCTATTTGGCCAGGACTCTAGGTCAAATGGACTGTGTGCACCCAGCCCTGTGTGTCTAGGACTCTCATAGTGGCTGTGTGTACCTGGTCATGTGTTTAGGACTATCAGACCCAGTAGACAGTGTGCACTCTGCCTGTGTGTCCAGGATTCTCAGACACAGTGGATAGCATGCATCCAGTTTTGTGTGTCCTGAACTATGGTCACAGGATTGTGTGCACCCAGACCTGTGAGTCCAGGACTCTGAGTCAAAGTGAATAGTGTGCACTGGAAGGTTCCATTTAGCCCTGTTCCCAGGACTCTGCTGAAGTGGACAACATCCTAGTCCTGTCTAGAACTCTTAGTCACAGTAGACAGCATGTACCTAGCTAAATATGTCCAGGATTCTCAAAGTGGACAGACTCTAACTGGTCCTTTATTCAGGACTCTGTCTACAGTAGTCTGTGTGCATCCAGTCCTATGTAGCAAAGATTTAGTTGTAGAAAATATGCCTAGCCCTGTGTGTCCAGGGTTCTGTCACATTGGACAGTGTGCACCTGGTCCTGTGTGTCTATGACTCAGTCACAGTAGATAGTGTACACCTGGTCTTGTGTGTCCATGACTCTCAATCACAATGGATAGTGTGCACCCAGCCCTGTGTGCCTAGGACTCAGTCACAGTGGAAAGTGTGCACCTGGAACTGTGTCTAGGACTTTCACAGTGGACTGCGTGTAACTGGGCTTTTTGTCCAGGACACTGAGCCACTGTCGAAAGTGTGCACCCAACCCTGTGTATCCAGTACTCTCAGTCACAGTGTAGAGTGTGCACCTGGTCCTGTGTCCAGGACTCTCAGTCACAGTTGACGGTGTGCACCCAGCCCACAGGATGTTCCCACTGGGGTGGACAGCAAAGACCATCTCCTCTGGGAGAACTATTGAGTGGCCTAATATGGAGACAGATGTGGCTGCCTAGAATCCAGGGCTGGAAGTGGTGAATTGCCCACATTCTGCTTCATGGCACCTCAACTGCCTGGAATCAGGAAGGTGGGAGGGCAGTGGGCAGACACAGGCAGGGCATCAGGGAAGCCAGGAGAGAAGATTCATATTAGGCTAGGGTTGAGTTTGCATGGAGACTTGGTTTAATTTAAATTTAGTGTTTAGAGCTTACCCAGCAATGAGGCCTTCACTTTCCCCTCTTTGAAAAAACTGCTGCATCCAGCCTGAAACCACACCTCCTTTTCTGCACCAGAGCCTGCTGCTTCCACTTTACACAGGAGGGATTAAAGTGGGTCCTGAGTCAATTGAGTGTAGAGAGGAGGAAACCATGTCCTCAGCCAGCAGAATGCACTCAGCAGATGCGTCCTGAGTCAGCTGAGTGCCGACATAAGAAAACCTAGTCCAAAGATAGTAGGAAACCAGATCCTGTCAGGTGAATGTAGAGAGGAGGAAAATGTGTTCTGAGACAACTGAATGTATACTGGAAATGGATGCTCTGTCCTGTCCTAACCCCAACTTTTACCTAAAACTATCCCTGTCAACTATGGGTGGCCTGAATCAGATGAGTATAGACAAGAGGAAGCCACATCCTGGGTCAGCTCAGTGTAGACAGTAGGAACTGTGTCCTGATTGAAGTGAGTGCAGATGGTAGGAAACTATTTTGAGTCAGTCATGCATAGATAGGAAGAAAGCATTTCTTGAGTTTGCTGATTGTAGGAAGGAAGAAACTACATGCTTAGATGAATATAGATAGAAGTAGAAAAGCCTGTCTTATAGTAGCTGAGTGTAGACAGTAGGACACTATGTCCTACTGCTAGTGTAAACAGGAAGGCACTGTGTCCTGAATGTGCGTGCTGAGTGTAAACGGGAGGGTACCATGTCCTGAGTCTACTGAGTGTAGACAGGATCAAGCCATGTGCTGATTCAGCTGAGTGTAGTTAGAAGGAAACTGTCCTAAGTCTACTGAGTGTAGACAGGCAGGGGACACTGTCCTAGATACATTCAGGACTCTGGCCTTGCCAGGACTACTTAGGCTCTGTGCCCCTGAGCTCCACCAGAACGACTTAGGGGGTGATGGGCTAGGTACTTGTACAGGGAGGTTCCCTGTGGGACCACAGAGTCTCTAAAATCTGTCCTCTTCCTGCACTACATAGCTAACCATAGGAGTGAAAACAGTACTTTGTTGTGGCTGTTTCCATGCTACATCTGAGCTGGACTGACTCTAACGAGGCACTCATAAGGACTGTCCTCAACAGAACACTGGGCCTCCTCATGCATAAAGGATCTGCAACACCCTGGCCCATTCACACAGGCAGCTGGAGGGTGTGTTTATGGGAAAGCACTTTGAATTTTGCTGAAGTGTTTAAAGGGCTAGCAGGTAACAGAGGGAAAAGTATTTGACCCTCTCAGCTACCTGAGTAAAGGAGCAAGTCAGTCAAGTCCTGAAGGTGTCCCTGCCAGCTCTTCTCCGTACTTACCTCCAGGGAAGGAGACCTGAGCCTCGACCCTGGGCCTGCACGCAGGTGACTAGTGACTGGTGCAGCAGGTGTCCCTGCCAGCTCTTCTCCATACTTACCTCCAGGGAAGGAGACCTGAGCCTCAACCCTGGGCCTGTACGCAGGTGACTAGTGACTGGTGCATCAGGTGTCCCTGCCAACTCTTCTCCGTACTTACCTCCAGGGAAGGAGACCTGAGCCTCGACCCTGGGCCTGCACGCAGGTGACTAGTGACTGGCGCACTTTGAGTTTGGGAGGGTCTCTCCAATCGTGTCCCAGAATCTGCACTTGCTCCTCTTCCCACCTAGATGGAGCTTGTAGGTGTGGCTTTCCTGGGCCCACCAAGCCTCTGGGATCCTGGGGGATCCGGCCACCCCTGGGCTCCTCAAGAATTTTACCAGCATAGACCTTGGCAGTCAGTGCACCTGATTTGTCTGCATGCCAGCCCCTGAGGACTCTGGCCTGCACTACCCTGCTCCAGGTCCCCTCTGATCCCCACCCTCTGGGTCACTCCCCATGCCCCCAGCTTCCCACCAACTCCAGGCTCTTCCTGTCATCCCTCCTGTCTCCTGGGCTTTCCCATCCAGCCCCTACTTCATGTCCTCTATCACATTCTACCCTATTCCAGGCCCTCCCCAGTTCTGTCACCCACAGGATCACCAGGTCACATCCCATAGTCCCTGCTCCACAATCTTCCCATTGCTCAGCCCTGCATCTTGGCTGTGGCCCTCCTAGTAGCCTGGGCCTCTGGGTGTCTCACCTGCCCTCTGTCCTTCTTTTGGCCCCTGAGGACCTCAGCCTTCCTGCCCAACACCAGCTCTTTCCTCCCCCTTTGTCTATCCTGGACCCTTTCCTTAGACCCTGCAGAGGCCACTGAGCTCTCCAGGCACTGGTCTTCCCGTTCAGGTGTCCTGATTCAGCCTCACCTCAGCCCTCTCCCTACATATTCAGACCTTCTGAAACCACCTAGTTCCTTCCTGTCCTTTTTAAGCCCTAGCCCTGACTTTTGCTCTTTCTGTCCATCCTCTGTGCACCTGGTTCACATTTCAGACCCTGAGATCCACTGTTTTCCACTGCTCATTTTATTCCAGGCCTTGGCTAAAAGCCAACATTCTAGAGGAATCTCCACTGACCATGCAGCTGTCATTTCTGTGACTGCGCATCTCTGAGAAGTGCACTCTGCTTGATAGCTTCACTCAGGCCCAGAAAGCTCTGGAGCTATCTGAACAGGTCCCTGTCAACCCCAACGTAGCAAGAGCCCACCCTTGATAATCTATCATCTGACAATAATCCTGTTCCTCACCTTTCTCCCTCCCCAGCTGATATCTGATCACCCTGATATCATATTGTTTTCCCTACCCAGATGATATGTGATCACCCCAATTCCTGGCCAGACTCCTCACCCTCCCCAGGGGAAGTACCATCAATCATCCCAATATCTGACCCAACTCTTACCCTCCCCAGGTGAGTCCAATCACCCCAATATCACACCAGACTCCTCACCCTTCCTAGAGGAATTCTAATTCTTATATCTGACCCAACTCGATACCCTCCCAGATGATCTCCAGTCAGCCCAATATCTGACCAGTCTCCTGACCCTCTCAGATGATGTCCATTTGCTCTAATGTTTGACCAGATTCCTGATCCTCCTCTGGGTAAATCCAATCACCCCAATATCTGACCAGATACCTCACCCCACTTGAAGTCCAATCACCCCAATATCTCACCAGACTCCTGACCCTCTCAGGTGATGTCCATCATCATGATGTCTGAGCATGCGCCTCACCATCCCCACTGACATCCAGTCAATCATCCCAGTCTCTGATTGGACTCCTCCCACTTCCCAGGGAAAGTCACCCTGATATCTGCTCAGACTTCTCATTCTCCTCAGGGGGTTCCCAATCATCTCACTATCTGACCACACTCCTCTCCCTCCGCAGGTGAAGTCTAATCACCGTGATATCTGACCAGACTCCTCTTCCTCCCCAGAGGAAATCAGTCCACTCAGTATCAGTTCAGACACCTTACTCTTCCCAGGGGGATTCAAATCTGACCAGACTCCTCAGCCGCCCAATGGGAAGTCTCATTACCCCCATATCTGACCAGACTATTCACCCAGGTGATGTCCAATCACCTGGTCAGAATCCCAGCCCTTCTCAGGTGAGGTCCAATTACTCTAATATCTGAGCAGACTCCAGTGGTGCCAGCCCTGTGTGCACACTGGATGTGGTGAGAGTAACAGCCCAGTTGTCCAGGGTGCTGACTGATTGCAAGCTTGACTGGAATCACTGAGCAGTGCCATGAGGTGCCTCATTCAACAACAATGTGGGCCTGTGTCCCCCACTGTCCACACTGAAGACCTCCATCCTCCCCTCCTTAGCCCCTGAACTCCAGTCTGCAATCTTTTTTACCCCCATAACCCAGCTTCCCCTCTGCAACCCTGGTTTGTAGGTTTCCTGGGAACTTAGCCTCCAGGCAGATAAAAGGCAAGATCCCGAGGGTTTGGATCTGCCTTCCTTATCTCCAGGACCACAGGTGTCACTGGAGCATTAATAACCCTGACCTGTAGCTTGTGTCCTGCCTTGAAGCTCTCACTCTAGAAAGCTTGATGTCCTTGGGCTAGGAGGATGGCATGGGCCATGGGTCATCCCACCCGGCCGCAACAGACCCCTTGAGACAGCATAATCCCTGGTACCACGCCAGCACCTGGGGGCCCACGGTGTGACCAAGCCTAGTAGGCTGCCTCTCAGTCACAACTGGTATGTCTCTGTACTGGGTGCAGTTTTTCTCAGTGCCTGCCAGGAGGGCCCAGGAGCAGCTGGGCGGAGGGTGGAGCCACAGAGCTGCTGGGGCTGCAGACCCTCTGCTGGGAGTGCTGAAAAGGCAGAATGCTAGACTACACTACCCAGAATCCTTGGCGGCCTGAATCTTCCAGAGGTCATATGGTGGGGCCTGCATGGGCAGAACACTATACAGAATCCCTGGGGATGCCCGGGTGAATGTGCTGCTGTGGCTCCTAGAGGCCTCTGTGGTGAGGACTCCATTGGTAGAGCACTGAGGCATACCACCCGGCTTCCTTAGGGGTGCACAGCTCCTAGGAGCCTTTGGGGTGAGGGTGGAAGGAGGTATTGGTGGGAAGAACAGACTACACTCTCCACAGCCCCTGGTGGGGGGCGGGCAGGGTCCGGGTGGATGTGAGGACTGCATTGGTAGAACACCAGAAAACAGTACCCAGAATCAGCAGGGGGTAGCAGCTTCCAGAGGCCATCATGGTGAGGGCTGCGTGGACACTGGACTACCACTGCTATTGTCCTGAATCTTTGGAGGTGCCTGGATCAGTGTGCCCCTGTGGCTCCTAGAGGCCTCTGTGCTGAGGGCTACACTGGGAGAGGACTGACACACACTACCTAGCTTTCTTAGGGGTGCACAGTTTCTAGGAGCCTTTGGGGTGAGGGAGGTATTGGTGGCAGAACAGACCACACTCCCCATATCCCTTGAGGGTGGGCTGGGTCCAGGTGAATGTGAGGGCTGCATTGGTCGGATATCAAATTACATACCCAGAATCCCCAGGAGACAGTACTTGGCACAGTAACTGTCTCAGAGACTATTCTTCCCAGAGGCTTCTGTGGCAACTTGGATTTCCCACCCCAGACCTAGAGCACACAGATGGCAAGGCCGTGGCACCCGATGTGGTCCCTCTGCCTTCCTGTCCCATGAGCTGCAGCTGTGCTGGGAGGGGCTGAGTGCAGACGGTGGAGCTCAGGGAGGTGGTCTCCTTGACTCCTTCTTCTCCTCTTCTGAATGTCCACTTGTAGTGATGTCACAGATAAATACAACAAGACATCAGGTAAAGCAGTGGAAACAGATTTTATTAGGTAATAATCATGGTAGAGGAAAGACCTGAGCTCCATTATGATCTGTGCAGAGGAAATTTGGGTATTTTAAAAGGGAAAGAAGGGGTAGGGACGAGTATGAGCTTGGGAGTCAGCGAAGTGAAAAGTAGAGTTGGTCGTTGTAAATGCAATTAGGCCAGCTGTGTTTGGGACAATTGTCTAAGAATTCTGTCTTTCCACAGAGATGGGAGAGAGGCCTTATCCTGCTAGATGATTACATTTCAAGGGAATGGCTCTCAGGTTCTCAGAGTCCCTTCTGAGTTGCAAGAGATGCATGTTGTCAATTGTAAGTCATTTCTATTAAATGATTGGAGAAAGGGAGGTTGAGGGCCTGTCATCGGGTGTTGGTTAGGACGTAGTAAGTTTTCCTGGAAGCCTTGAGCTTTCCTCAGACAGCTGTTTTAATGGAGGTGATGGAGATGGTGGAGGTGGGGGTTTTGCACATAAGGCAAAAAATATACTGAGACCCTGAGCTCAGGGGATTTGCTTCCGGCAGACTTGGGGGACTTGGGGAATAGCCATATGCCTACCTTCCTCAGGAAGACTGGGCTCATGCATCCCCAACCAGGAAGGGCCACCGACTCAAGACGGCAGAGGCAGTGGCTGCTTTGCCCTGGGCTGCTATAGGAGTGCAGTGATCTCAGTGATTCCCGGAAACATGCAGATTCCTGAGTCATATTTGGCCTGTGGCATTTTCTGCAGCCAGAGGGCCTGGGGTCCCAGCAAGGAGATGTCTGTAAGGGAAACACAGTTGGAGTCATGGGCTGTGGGAGGGCATTTTCTTCCTCCCACTGAACAGGCAGTGTGCCAGTCCTGAAAGTCAGAATCCTCACTCGGCAAGCTGCATCAAGCCCATTTGGGGAAAATAGACTAAAGTTCCTGGAGCTGACACATGACTGGGACTGGGCCTCCTGAGGAGGGGTGCCTATGCAATTTTCAGAGGCCCTGCATGGAAGCAGGATGTCCCTCTTCAGCCCTGTGGGGAGAGAGACCCACCTTTAGTGTCCTGACAACTAGTCCCTCCCTTCCCCTCTCCCCTTTCTGGGTTTGTCCAGGCTTCCTGAGAGGAGGGGTTTGGCCCCCAGCCAAATTACTCTCACTCCCTTAAAGGGCCAGCATGGGCCCAGAGGACACAGGTGAGATGGCTTACCAAATGGAACCCGAGGGACACTCCCTGCTGATATTAACAGGGACATCTTGGCTGGATGGCTGATAGGGGGACTCGATGAGATATGAGGGGTGGTTTGTGCAGCCCTGGGCTTTCTGGACTTTGGGAAATTAAAAAGTGGAGATCAAACATTCAAGCTCAGCACCATCCTTTCAGATCATGGCATGGGATGGTGGGCTCTATTTCAGCTTAAATGAACAAGCTTGTGTTGTAGAAAATAACCAGAACAGTGAATTCCAGAGGTTATGCATCAGGACTAGGCAGTGGCCCAGCTCTCTCTGCAACACAAACACACAGAATCCAAATTCAGGATGCAGTTGCTGTCTGTGGAGAGAGACAAAAAAGGTGCAGTACAAGGTCCTCCAAGCTGATCAGACATGGATCTTAGGAGCTGCCTCCAGGTTCTCCCTGGCATGTGTGGCCCTGTTGGGCTCCTGAAGTTGCCTGTAGTCTGGCTGTCCTTCCCCAGGAAGTTCCTGTGGGCAAAGATTCAGACCTGGGTCTTTGTCTCTGCATTCTCCTGAGTTTATCATCTGTATCTACAGTGTTTCCAGACACTTTACCCTACTGTGGGCACAGTGATAAAGGGAAGCTAGGTGGCCCAGGTGTGGACTAGAGCAGAGGCCTGGGGGCAGTGCAGAGACCCCAGCTATTCACTTACCTACAGAAGCACTTTCTGATTCCTTAAGTACTTGGCCATTGTGAGCAGAACTGCTGTGCGTAACCGCATGCTGCATTTACACATACATTTTCAGACCTGTTTTTGAGGCAGTTGATTATGAATGTTAGATCATGAACGTTGAGTCCTATGGTAAGACCACATTGAACTCTGGAAAACTGCCAAGCTTTTTTTTTAAAGTGGTGAACTACTGTGCCCTCCAGCAATAATACCTGTGGATTCCTATTTTTCACACAATCAATATTCATGCTAAAGATTTTGTCCATTGATAGGCACTTGGTGCATCTTAGTGTCTTAGTTACAGTGTCTTCATGACGAGTGGTGCTTGCGTCATTTCCTAGCTGCTTTGCCGTCTGTATATCTTCTCTGGTGAGATGTCCCCCAAGATCTTCACCCGTTTTTAATTGGTGTGTTTGTTTTCTTATTATCAATGCTCCTACTCTATTTCAGATACAAATATTTCTCCCAATGTATGGCTTGCCTTTTTCTTTCCTGAGTATGACTTTTTCACAGAGTAAACATCTTATAAGGTTCACATTATCAATTTTCTTTCTGGATTTGTTTTGGAATTGTACTGAAAAATTCATCATGAAACATGTGGTCAGGCATGTTTTCTTCTAGAATTTTTACAGTTTTACACTTAAAATGTAAGTCTATGGACTGTTGAAGGTTTGTTTGTAATCTGTAGCTCCCCCTTGTCCACTTCCTCATATTGTTTCCAGTTGTCTCATCACCATCTGTGGAGCAGAAATTTCTTTCTCCATCAAAAACTTTTGTCCCTTTAACAAAATACAACAAATATATTTACACCTGATGTTTGAATTTTGATACATCACCTTTTCAACATTTTCCAGGTAGTTTAACACTGTGTGGAAAATGAGTCTATTGAACATGAGTGCGTTTGTGCTCTCCATTAATGTCCATTCATCTCTATTTCTTCACAGCAAAACATTTTCTTCAATGATTCAGTGGTAGAGCCTTTGCCTGGCACATGTGAGGCACTGGGTTCTATCCTCAGCACCACATAAAAATAACAAAAAAAAAAGTATTGTGTCCAACTACAACTAAAAAATATTTTTAAAATACATATTTAAGGACTTCAATTTGGGGGTTACTATTATAAATGGTAATTCTTTAAATTTTTCAAAGCTGAATTTTTCCTATGTATTATTGCTGATACATAGGAAAGCAAAGAATCTATTGGCATCATACTTTGTTTCTTGCTATTTCCATCCTTTCTGATCAAGGCATGGGATTGTGGGCTGTATTTTTGCTTCATTTCTAAAATCATGACCTAGAATATCAGAACAATGCCTTCCAGAGCTTCCCTAGGACTGACACAAGGGGGCAGGGTCACCACTGAACTGTGAATGGTATCATGCACTGCCCAAGGTGGTGAGCAGGGAGCAACTGGAGCCACTTTTCCTGGCCTCCTAAAAGCTCCCATTTGCCAGGATTGTGGACAATGTAGACCCATGGTTTGCCTGCTCATTGTAGGGGACCCAGGAGCTTCCATCCCCTTTAGTATTGTCAGTAATGCAGTCCCTAACTAACCCAAAGGTTAGTTCAAAGGCTAGGGTTAAGGTTAGCAATTTGCCTGCTGTCTTCTGGGAATCCTAGCAGTTTCTGCCACTTAGAATTGTGGGTAATGTTGCCTGCTCACCAAAGGGCAACCTGGGGATGCTTCTTGGCATCATGAGTAAGAGTTCTGAGTTTTGGCTGCTCACCTTTTCATGGAAGCTGACGGTCATATGCTCACTCTGATAACCTGAGGATTATCAGCTGTGTTAGGGTTAGGGTTAATATTAGGACAAAGGCTAGGGTAGGGTTAACATTTTACCAGCTGTCTGTTGGGGATCCTGGCTGCTTCTGCCAATTAAGTTTCTGTGTAATGTAGTTCTGAGTTTTGCCCACTAACCCTCTGCCAGGAGTTCCATGGAGGTTGAAAGCCACATGCTTACCCTGATATTCTGAGGATTCTGAGTAGTGTTAGAGTCAGGGCAAAAGTTATGGTAGGTTTAGCATTTGGCAAGTTGTCTGCTGGGATCCTGTGTGCTTCTGCCACTTAGGATTGTGGGTAACGTAGTCTGTGATTACCCAACTCATTGTGGGTGATCCTAGGAGATTCTTTCCCCTTGGGAATGTGGACAGTGTTGTCCTGCCTTTTGTCTGCTCACTGCTCAGGGAGGGGAAGCTCTGACGACTTCTATCAGTCAGCATCATGGGGAATGTGGTTTCTGAGTTTTGCCCTCTCACCTCTGTCAGGAGTCCCATAGAAGCTGAAAGCCATATACCCTGGCGACCTGAGGATTTTGAGTAGTGTTAGAGTCAGGATTAGGGCTATGGTAGGTTTAGTGTTTGTTCATTTTGGTACTAGGGATTGAACCCAGGAATGCTTAAGCACTGAGCCACATCCCCAACATTTTTATTTTTTTATTTTAAGACAGGGTCTTGTTAAGTTGCTTAGGGACTTGCTAAGTTGCTAAGGCCAGCTTTGAACTTGTGATCCTCCAACCTCAACCTCCCAAGCCACTGGGAGTAAAGGTGTGCACCAACATTTAGCCTTTTGCTGATTATCTGCTGGGGTTCCTGGTGGTTTCTGCCACTTACTGTGGGTAATGTAGACCTATAATTAGCCCACTCACTGTGGGTATTCCCAGGAGATTCTTTCCCTTTGGGAATGTGGGTAATGTAGTCCTGCATTTCCCCATTCACTGCAAGGGAGGGCCCTGGTAACTTCTGCCCCTTGGCATCATGGTTAACATAGTTCTGAGTTTTGTCCACACATCTCTCTAATAGTCACATGGCACTGAAGGTCTCATGCTTGACTTGGTACCCTGAGGATTCTGAGCAGTTAGGGTTAGGACTAGGATTAGTGCAAGGGCTAGGGTTTGGGTTAATATTTGCCCTTTACTTGACTTCTACATAGGATCCTGGCAGCCTCTGCCACTTCGGGTTGTGGGTAGTATAGTCTGTGATGTGCCTGCTTATTGGGGGGGATCCTTGGAGCATTGGGTTCTCCCTAGCATTGGGGTGCAAGGAGAGTGAAGGTGAAGAGGGACTGAGGGAAGCTGGGGTAGGTGCCCACTGTGCCGCTAGGAGAGATTGAGGGTGACATTGAGGTACAGGAAAAGTTGCTTTAGGGCAAGCGCAGTTCAAGTGGTCAAGGGAGGACAGAAGAGTGACACAGGGTGACAGAAGGGAGATCACTGACTTGAGGAGAAGCAGAGTCCTGGAGGCTCTTACCATGTAGTGAAGGAGGGGCAATGGTGCCAGCTGCACCTTAGCTGAGCTCTGCACAGGGAACAACTGACCAAGGACCCTCTTTCCCACTGAAGGATATTTGGGTGGATGAGATGAAGCCTCATTTCTGCAGGATCAGAACAAGATGAGGAGTCTGCTGTACCCTCAGGTTTGGTCATCATCCCCAAACCCACCAGTTGCTGAGCCATTAGAGCCAACCATACCTTTCCTACTCAACCACAATCATTAATGCCAGATAACCCCAAATCCTACTCTATAGAGCCAAAATCCCCAGGCCTATCGCATTTTCAACACAGATCTCCTGGAGGAGACTCAATTTCAAGGCCCCTGGCTGCCCGGTGCTGTCATTCCCTCAGAAGTGGGACTATCTCTGCTGCTCAGTTCCCCTCCCTCCTTAGTTGGAGACCACTGTGTAGAGAGGGAGTCTGAGGCCCAGGGGTGATGAACTGGGCTCAGGTGGCCCATGCTGGCTGGGCTGGATGCTGCGTTGGCCTCCCTGTTGAGGCCATGTTGTGCCACATGCGGACTGTGCTCCCTTCTCTCTCCAGTGGTTTGTGGAATTCCTTTGCTTACAGGATTTAGCCACCCATTGTAGCAGCAATCGCCAGAGTGTGTCTGGAGGAGGGTCCAGCCCCAAGTAATGAGCTGGCAGAGGTGGGCAGCTTCCTGGTGACAGAGCTCCCACCACACACTTCTGATTTATGCTCCCCAGGTAGGCCCCAAGAACCATAGGCCTAGACAAGCTTTTCTGCAGGGCATGAGGTTGGATATTGACCAATTTATAGACTTGCCATCTCAAAATATGCCTATGAAGTCTTCCTCAAGAATCTCTGAAAACTCTAATAGTCCCTCTAGTCTACATTTTTCAAAAATATCAGTTTTGTTTTCAAATGAAAGAACACCCCAAATGTCAGAGCAGATGTGAGCATCCCATCTTTCAGATGGTGTGCAGATCATCCTGGCCCCAGAAGCCTCTTCCTGGCATTTCTCAGATAAATTCTGCTGCATTTCTGAGCAGCATCAAGATCCTGATTTTATATTCCAAATTTTAGTTCTGAACATGTTTTGGAGGGTCTTAAACAGCCTAGGTGATAATCTGCTGTTGATGACATCAAAACTGTGGAGTGTTGGAGATGTAGCAGAGATGACCAAGGTCTCTGGGTGGACAGTGTGATGGTATCATCCTGGGTCCTCTTTAGAGAGATAGACCAAGACCCCAAAGATGGGGGAATAGCTAGGAGACCACAGAAACAGGGTGGACACTGTGGTGGGGTGGTCTGGGTTCCTCTGTGGAGAGATTATGATCAAGGCCTACAGGTTGGAGAAACAGGCTGGGGGTTGCAGAGACAGGGGGTGGGGTGGAGAAATGTTATGTGGGGATCTGGGGTTCTCTGGTGCAGAGGAGATCACCACCAAACTTGTCCTATCTCCATTAGGGGCCACAGGACTAGGTCCCTGGGATAGAGGGGTCTCCCTAATCCTGGAGCTGAAGATCTGGGGACACAAGGCAGGTGCTCAATGGGGAGGATAGAATTAGGGAACATGTGAGGAAGGAGCAGCAGCCCCCACATCACATGCTCTGCTTGCTGAGACAGTCTGGTTATTAGAACACACATGAACTCACTGTTGCCAGGGTGGGACAGATGCCTCAGAGCCACCTGCATCTCTGTGGGTGGATGAGAGTTGTTTACCTGTCCTGCTGTGGGTGACATTTGCATGTTGGTGGTTAGGGCGTTACAAAGAAGGCTGCTGTGAATATTCTTGTACGCGTGTGCTCTACAAACTCACCTTCACTTTCCCTGGTGCACACGAGGAGTGCAATGGCTGGCAACATGGAGGCATGTGTTAACATGTTTAGGAATCACTGACTCTTGTCCTGAGTGACTGTGTCTGCCCATTCTCTGCTCTCCCTCCTCCTGCTCCCTAACTTGGTCCTAATGGTCTCCTGTCTCCTTTATACATCAGGCCCATCCTTCACCATCTCCTCCTTCACATGCATGCACTGCATCCAGCTCCATGAAGTTGCTCTGACACTCTGTTAATTGCCCCATGAGTCATGAAGCAACCCTACTCACAGTGTGTCACATTTCCCTCTTAACAGACACCCTTTACAGGGTTGAGTACTGACAGAAGAGAATGTTCAGGGTGATCTTGTCAGGGAGACAGAGCCCATCCTGATGTGCAGAGAGGAGAACTGCAATATCCTGTCACCTAGTGCCCCTTGAGCTGGAGCCCATCTCAACACTGTCACTCTGCCAGGACCCCAGAGCAGCTGCCAGCACCATCTGCCATCCCAGGCCCCCTGTCTGCCATGGAGCTGAGCCAGCTTCTGCTCTTCAGCAAGGTGGGGGCCTTCCAATGAGCACCCACATTTCCCTCTTGCTGCATGATTTAGAGCTCAAGGCTGAGGAGGGCTCAGCCAGTGTGGTTGATATGAATAGATGAGGTTAACAAGGGTCAGAGACAACTCACAGCTGGATGTTAGTGGACTGAGAGCTGGAGTGGGGTTGTTGCAGGGCAGTGTCCCCTCCAGAGTCCAGAGTATGGCCTGCACAGGGCCAGGAGGTACCATGGGGAAGACAGGCCTTGGAACCTGGTAGAGGTGCCTTTGCATGTGTTGGCTTTCTGGACACATTGGCCTGGAAGCCGGGCCTCTAGTGATGCCTTCTGGGGAGGCAGGAGGCTACTTGAACTTTTAGGGGCATCTGGGCAGAAATGTACCTTGGGAGCTAGGCCACCACCCCATGAGGAATGGGTATATATTGTCACCTTTCAACACAAGTTATAGAGCTTCATTTTGAATAAAAAAACAGAGGTCCCCAGAATTTTCTTAAGGTTTCTGCTGAGATGAAACCAATGCCATCCTTCAGTAGCGTGGTCAGCAGCTTCCTGTTTTAGAGGGAGCATTTGAGAAATACTCAGGACTCGAAGGTGGATCTTTTCAGCTCAGCAGATCAGAATTGAGCTCCCTGGGACTTCTGTGCAGTGAAGTCTTCCCTAGAGAGGGGAGCGGTCCTCCTTCCCTCCACCTGTGCCCAAGGTCACACTCCTGCATCCCATTAGCCTTCGGAGTGGGGTGTGGGCTGCATTCTGACATGCTCGTGTCTGTGAGGCATCTCCCTTGAGTATTAAGAAGGAAACATGGCTGAGGAAGGCCCAGGAAGGGTAGACCAGGGTGGATTTCCCATCAAAATTGTAATTCATTGTGTTTGTGAAGAGGGTGGCAGCCCCCATCCTGTTCTACCCTCACTCCCTTAAAGGGCCAGCTGCCAGTGGACACAGGTGAGACACCATGACCAGGTGGAGCATCCTTTTCTGTGCCTTCCTGAGGCACCTTTCCTGCTGAGATTAAAAGGGACACCTTGGCTCTTCCAAACTATGGATGGCTATGGAAGAAGCTGGAAGAGGTATGAGAGGTGGTTTGTCCAGCCCTGGGCTTTCTGGACTCTGGGACTTTGGGTATTGAGTTTCTAACACATGAAATGTGGAATGCAAACATTGAGACTATAGCACCATCTTTTCAGATCAAGGCATGGAATAGTGGGCTCCATTTCAGCTTAAATGTACGAACTTATATTGTACATTTATAAACAGAACACTAAATTTCAGAGGTTTTACATCATGGCTAGGCAGTGGCATAGCTCTCTCTGCAACACCAAAGAGGCTAATTAAAAGAATCTAAGCTCAGGGCTGGGAATATAGCTCAGTTGGTAGAGTGCTTACCTCGCATGCACAGGCCCTGGGATTGAACCAAATGCCAAAAAAATAAATAAAATGCAAAATAGGGCTGGGGATGTGGCTCAGTGGTCAAGAATCCCTGAGTTCAATCCCCAGTACCTCCAAAAAAAAGTTTTAAAAAATAATCCAAGCTCAGAATACAGTTGAATTGCAACCTGTGGAAAGAGATGAAATTAAAATTTGGGATAGGGGTATGAAGCTACAGCATAAAGTGCTCTGAGATACTCAGAGGCAGGATCCCTAATGACAGCCACCTCCAGGCTTCCCCTGGCCAGTGTGGCCCAGTGGGGCTCCTGGAGTTGTCTCCATGTCTGGGTCCTTTCCAGGTGTCCTCTGGGCAAAGATGCAGACTTGGGTTGTTGTGCCTGCATTTTCCTGAGATAATGAAGGCATGCACAACTTTTTTTTCAGATCTCTTTCCATAGGCAGCAACTGCATCCTGAGGCTGTTTATCAATGGCATCTACAGGAGTTTCCATACAGAGCCCACTACAAAGCCCCAGTGTAGGGCTCAACGGTCAGGGCAGGCCAGGTGGAGCAGGGCAGGGACCTGGGGAAGCTCAGAGACCCCAGGGCCTCCATGGCACAAATGCACTGCAGTTCTGTCAATGAGGCACATCCTGATTCCTTAATTTATTTGGCCATTCTGAATAGAACTTATTGTGTAATCGTATGCTGTGTTTAGACATGTTTTCAAGACATATTTTCTAAGCAGTTGTCTAAATTATTAGATTCATATTGAATCATATGGTGTGCTCACGTATAACTCTGGAAAAAATTAAACTTTTAAAAGTGATGAACTATGTATTCCACTAGTAATAAATGAGAGTTCTGGTTCTACATCTTCCAATGGATACTGCATCAAAGAAGGTTGTAGCCACTTAATACACATGTAGTGCCAACAGTGTAGGTCATTTCCCCCTCATGACAGGGGATGCTGAGAAGCATTTCTATGATTCTTTGGATTTTTATGTCTTCTTTGGTGAGTTGTCAGTTCAGATCTCCACCTGTTTTTAATTGGATTGTTGTTACCATATTTAGGATAAAAGTCCACTTTAGATATGTATTTTCCAAATATTTTCATCCATCTGTGGCTTACTTTTTACTCCCTTAATATAAATTTTTCAGAGTAGACGTTTTCATTTAAATTTTTTTTTGGTACTGAGCACAGAACCCAGGGGTATTCTACCACTGAGTTATATTCCAAACCCTTCTTAATTTTATTTTATTTTTTACTTTGAGACAGGGTCTTGCTTAGTTGCCTTAGGCTACCTAATAGCTAATGACAATTTCAATTTTAATTAAGTCCACATTATCAATTCTTTCTTTCATGGATTTGTTTTGGAGCTTATTTTAAAACTCAATATGAAACATGGTCATAAGTATTTTCTACTACAATTTTTATAGTTTCACATTTTCAATGTAAGCCATGGACTGTTTAGAGTGAGTTTTGTGAATCTAATAAAGGTTTCCCTGTCCATTTCTCCTAAAGCTTTCCAAACACTTCATCACCATCTGTGCAGCAGATGCACTTTTCTTCATTGAAGATCTTTTTCCTTTGACAAAATCAGCTGCCTGTAGGTAGTGGGTGTCTTTTGGGCTCTCCACCTATCTCCATTTATCTACCGGTGAATTCCTTCACAGCATGACATTTCCTCAGCTTTCTGACAGGTGTTGTGATACAGATGTGTGGTATTTGTTCTCCTGTGGCCTGTGTCATCTATTATAGATTCAGAAACAGTTTACTGGAAGTTTGAGTGTGATTGCACTGAATCTGCAGATGAGGTGTGAGAGAATTTCATCTTGACTACATAGAGACCTGAACAAGAAATATCTCTATTTATTTATATTTTTTTTATTTCTTTCAATTTTTCAAGGTTTTCTGAAAGCACAATTGTAATTTAAAGCTTATATTTTAAGTTTTCAATTTTGGGGGTGCTATTGTAAATGGAATTGTTTAATTTTTTATTATTCTCGATCTTAATATCCAATTTTCCTATACAGTTTTGCTAATTTGTAAGAAATCAATTGACTTTTGCCCATTGACCGTATATTTTTCCTTTTGCTGTTTATCCTGTACGAGCAAACACGGAATGGTGGATTCTATTGCCGCTTGATTTCCAAAGTTATGGCCTGGTAAAGTCAGAACCATGAATTTCAGAGCTTCACCAGGACTGCCACAAGGGGGCGCAGGGCCAATGCTGAACAGTGAGCACTGATCATCCTCAACTGCCCACAGTGGCCAGCAGGGGGTGCTCAGAGTGACTTTTTCTGATCCCTTGTATCATCCCTCTGCCAGGGATGGGTGTCCTGTGCCCACAGAAAACTTTATTCTCAGGATTCACTTGGGGAAATTCCATGGCTGGGGATACCTGGGGTCTGTGTCCACAGTGAGGTAACCCTAACCTTCAAGACCTACCACAACCCGCACCCTTGTGGTCCACCAGGGGAGACCATGGCTGTGGACACCTTGGGGCTATGACTGGTGACAAAGCTTCCTTTTCCTTGGGACCCACACAGGGAGATGCTGTGGCTGAGGACACCTGGTGGCTATTTTCACAGTGAGGTCACTCAAACCTAAACTTGGAACCTCACCCAGGAAAAGGCCATGGGTGCAGGCTGCAGGCACCTTGGAGCCATGACTGTTAGGGCATGATCTCCTTGTACCCTCACAGGGAGATGCCTTGGCTGGGTCACCTAGGGACCATGTGTACCAGGAGATTTCTTCCCCCTTGGCCTCTACACATGGATGCCACTGTGGTTTTGGACTGAAGTCTACTGAGGAAAAGGTGGGAAGACTGAGGAAAAGCCTCTTGCCCACTCTCCCCTGTGCTGAGGAAGAAGCTCTGCTGTGTTCTACTTTTGTAGGTCATATTTTAGTGGGACTTAATTTTATGAAAGTATCCCTTGTGAGGCTTCGGCTACTCATTGTCATAGTATTCTAAAGTACATGTTATGGGAGAAATCCCAGGACACTGAAAGGAGAAACTGAGACATGAACTCAGGGTAGTGCAGGGGAGGCCTGAGGTTCCCAGCATGTGGCACCTCACTAGTGTCTGAGAGGAATGGCTAAAGTTGCCTCATTGTTTATATTTATTTTTATATAACTTTTTTTAGTGTTACAGTACTTGAAAAATGTTGAGAAGTTGATGAATCAGTGTGATAATAATATTATGGCTGTACTGAAGAGATATTCCTACCATGTGACTATGAGCTTTGTAGACAATACCAGGGCTTTCTGGATAAGTCTGCACACAGTTGAGTGGCCTGCCTGAAATTCCCAGAAGCCACTGTGGTGATAACTGAGCCAGATTACACTGCCCAGAATCCCTGGGGTGCCTGGGCAAACATTGCTACAGCTCCCACAGTCCTTTGTGGAGAGGGCTGGTCAGGCAATCACTGAGATATGCTTCCCAGATTCCTGGGGATACCAGGGCAAGCACATGGCCCAAAGCTTCCCAAGGCCTCCATGGTGGGGGCTGAACAGCAGAATACCAGACTGTAGTGGCACAATCCTCAGGGTTCTCTGGGTAGCCATGTGACATGCAACTACCAGCCTCTGGGGTGAGGGAGGCACGGGCAGAACAATTGACTACACTAACCCTGAACATCAGTTGCCTGCAGCTCCAAGAGGTCTCTGCAATGAGGACTGGGATTCGCTGCCTAGAGTTCCCAAGCTTCCCCATGTGAATGAAGCTCACATGACCCTCTATGACCAGGGCTGTACAGGCAGAATTCTGCACTGCACTGCTCGGAATACCTGGGGATGCCTGGGGGAAATGTGCACCTCTGATAGTCCTCTGTGGTGAGAGCTGCATGGGTAGGTCACTGAACCATGGTAGTAAGAATCTTCAGGATGCCTGGGCAAGAATGCAGCCTGCAGCTTACATAGACATCTGACAGGTGTGTGTTGGAAAAACACTGGACTACATTACCCACAGTCCTGATGGGCAGCAGAAGCTCACATGAGAGCTCTGCACTGTGAGCTAACAAAATTTGGGACTACATCACCCACAATCCTAAGGGGAAAGAAGGTCCAAGGGTCCACAGAGAATCAGCAAAACACTGGACTACATTACCCACAAGCCTCAGGGGGTGGAATGGGCGGCTCCTAGGAATTCCTTCACCATGAGCTGTAATGTGTATATCACCAAAATCCTGGGGGTGGGGTGCACTGGAAATCACAGGACTCCCCTGCCTTCTGTGAGCTGGTAGAACATGGGACTAAGTTATGGGCTAGGGCTGTGGCTCAGCAGTAGCACAATTACCTGGAATGTGTGAGGCACTGGATTCGATTTTCAGACCACATATAAATAAATAATTTTAAAAATAAAGGTCTATCAACAACTCAGAAAAAAATAAATTATTCACAATCTTGAGGTGCCAGAGGCTCCTAGATTCCTCCTAAGAGAGCCAGCAAAATGTTGGACCACATTACTTTCAGCCCTCAGGGCCAGAGCTCTCAAGAGCCCCCTTTATCCTCCCATCCCCACCCTATGAGTGGGCAAAATGAGGGGTTACATTATCTATAATACAAGGAAGGGGAGGTGGGAGCACAGAATCAGTCTCTCTGAGACAGAAAATACCAGGGACTTAATTTCCCACAATCCTAATGGGGCAGAAGTTCCCTGGGTTCTCCACAGAGAACCAGAAAAATACTGGGCTACATTACCCACAAGCCACGGAGTTGGGGGGATAGCTCACAGGAGCACTGCCCCCAGTAAACTGACAAAATGCCTGACTCCATTACCAACAGCTCTCAGGGTCAGGAGCTTGCAGAATTCGTTCCACCACTTCCTGTGAGTAGGCAAAATTCTGAAATAAATTACCTACAATCCTAAACAAGCTGAAGCTTCAGGATCCCCCATGAAGAGCCAGCAAAATACTAAACTACTTTACAACTGTCAAGATTAGAGCTAGGGTTCTGGTTTGGCTGGCTCTCCTTGAGACCTCTGCCAGGAAACCCATGGAAGCTGAATGCTTGCCCTTATACCCTGAGGATTCTGAATAATTTAAGGGTAAGGGGTACACTAGGCAAAAATTAGCTACAGGGCTAGGATTAGTGAGATTTAGGAAACCAAGGGATATTTGAAGTTTTGCCACTAAGGACCACTGGTAACAGTGTTACCGCTGTTGGCCGGTGATGAGTCCTTGCTTCCCAAGGTTGAAGAATAACACCAGAAAAGCACACCTCGAGGCAAGGTCAGAGTAGAGATTAGAAGTTTATTAAAGGACAGCAGAAAAGACTTCTCCCAGAGGAAGAAGGGGACCCAAGAGGTGGAATCCGTGGAAGTGTGGTTGTTTCCCCTTTTCATAGTTTTGGTGATGGAATGCAAGGGGGAAGGGTTAGGACACAGGTGGGCCAAATGGACAGGAAGGACTTTTGGGATGGGCTTATCACTTCTCTGGGATGGGCTATCTCCAAATCTGTTGGGGGCTGTTTCTTTGAGGTAGACTTTGGCCTAGGGCCTTTTTGGGACTTCATTAACATTCCATGAGTTGTCCTGTTTTCCCTGAGTCATTCTCAGCATGGCCTCCATTTTAGATTTCACTCGGTATTAGACCCGATTTACCTAACTACACTGACTACCTAATTTTAAATCTGGCTTCAACAGTACTGTCCTGGATTTAACCACTGATGCCAGAGATTCACACCGCATAGGATTGTGGAAAATGGAGGATCAACGTTTCCCACTCACAGTGTGGTATTCTGGTGTAGGGTCCGGCGAAGCTTCAGAGGAAGAGACCACCAAGAGACTGACTCATGCAATTGCAGAAGGAGATTTATTGGGGATCCATTCCAGCGCGCTGGGGCTCCGTGCTCGCTCAAGAAGGGAGAGCAGCCCAGAGCCCCGGGCAGGGGTTGAGCAGTGCTTAAGTACACTTTTTGGGGAGGGCGGGGACTTTACACACATCACAGTCTCCTTTAACAAATTACCATACACCCGCGGGAAAATCAAACAATAATTCTTAGACTTGATTAGTACATTCATTGGCGGGAACAGGGCAGGCTGGAGTGATAGGTCATTCCTAAGGAGGGGGTTACATTTAAACTGATTGGTTCAGGCCCTGAATGCCTACGTGACAAGCTGCACAGGGTCCTAGGCTATTAATCAACTAAATGGCCGGTAGGGCATTGTCTTAACTGCCTCAGGAATTTCAGGTTCTGTGTGCAGTTCAGAAACTCTACAATACCTAGTCCTTTACTTTTTAACCCAGGCTTTGCAGTTTAGAAGCAGCTTTACAATGCCTGGTCCTTTACATTTTAACTCAGGCTTTGCAGCTTAGAAACTTTACCCTTTCACTGGAAGCCACTCCCCAAAGTATTGTGGGTGAAGTATTCATGGGACTCACCTTACAGAATTCTGAGAAATTCCTTCCCAACACCTTAATTGGATTATGGGCAATATAAACCTATGTTTTATACAAACTATTGTAAAGGTCCAGCGAAACGTCGGAGGAAGAGACCACAAGAGACCGGCTTCATGCAATGAACAGGAGGGAGTTTATTGAAGAGGATCCTAATTCAGTGCGCTGAGGCCCAAGACTCACTCAGGAAGGGAGAGCAGCCCAGAGCCCAGAGCAGAGGTCAAGCAGAGCTTAAGTACACTTTTGGGGGAGGGCGGGGGTGGGGGGGGAGAGGTGGGGGGGGCTTTGCATACATCAGAACAAATCATCATGAGGCGTGGGAAAATTGAACAACAACTCTGAGACATGATTAGCACATTCATTGGCGGAAACAGGTCGGGCGGGGGTGATTGGTCACTCCTAAGCGGGGTACACATTCAAACTGATTGGTATGGGCCCTGTGACAAACTGCACAGGGCCCTAGGCTAAATGGCCGGTAGGGCGTTGTCTTAACTATCTCAGGAATTTCAGGTTCTGGGTGTAGCAGAGGAACTTTGCGATGCCCGGGTCTTTTACATTTTAATTCAGGCTTTGTAGCTTTACCCTTTCACTATGGAGAATTGTGGGAGATTCAGCTCCTATTAGAATTGTGGGTAATATAATTCTGTGTCTTGTGCAGCTCCATTCAATTGATCCTGGGAACTCCTTCCCCTTAAAATTAGAATAATATAGTCCCAATGTTACCACTGGTTTCGGAGATTAAAATGCACACACACAGATAGCAGTGACAAAGATGAAGCACTTTACTGCAAGCTGGTGCTAGTTTATATAGAAAGTGAGAGTCAGTTATCTTAAACCAGGAAGCTCCCAGGGCCAATCATAGTAAAGGTCAGTTCATGACCTACGGTGCACACACGTCCACCCTGCATAAGATTCATGGGGGGCACGAACTGTTCACGTGTACAGAAGACAGGAGGGCCAATTAGAAAGTTTCAAAACAACTTGTTATCCGCCCACTACCAACTTGCCCGTCGCCATGTTGCATTAGGGGCTCCTTATCTGAAAGGCCCAGGGAGTTCTAGCCGGCCACTGGCAATCTGCCCACCGCCATGTTTGAAAGGCCCAGGGAGTTCCCAGGGAGACTCCCAACAGGTGATGAGTCCTTGCTTCCCAAATGCTGAAGTACAACACCAGAGAAACACGTCAAGGCAAGTTTAGAGTGGAAAGTAGAAGCTTTATTAAAGGACAGTAGAAAAGACTTCTCCCTGGAGGAATAAGGGGACCCAAGAGGTGGAATCCTTGGAAGTGTGAGCAAGGTCTTTCCTTTTTTATAGCTAAGTCTTCTTTCACCTTCCCCCCATAACCTGAACCCTTCCTGTCCTTTGTTCTCTGTTTTCTTGCAGTGATGGAATGTAGGTGGAAAGGCCCAAAGGGTGGGGGACAGGTGGGCTGAAGGGGTAATCTGGGCACACAGGACTCTTGGATTAGCTTCTCCATGTTTCCTGGGAGCAGCTTCATTAACATTTCCTTGGTTGGGCTCCTTTATTCATCTTCATCCTATTCATATTAGACCTCATTTACCTAACTACACTAACTATCTTTAAATATGGCTCCACCAATATTTCCCAGTCACAGCTGGGTATTCTGGAAGCCCTCCCCTTAGTATTGTGGGTAAAGTAGCCTCCGGTGGACTGCTATAACAGAGTAATTCTGGGAACAGCCTCACCCTTTAGAATTATGCATAATATAGTCACACTTTAAGACTGTGAGGAACTGTGGGAGAGTCTGTCCTGTTAGAATTATGCATAATGTAGTTCCATGATTTATCCTCCCTTTGCATAGGGTCTTGGAATCTCTTCCTCCTTAGGATTATGGGTAATGTAGTCTAAATTGCCTGCCCACTGCTGGGTATTCTGGGAGAATCCTCCCTAAGGATTGTGGGCAATGTAGTCCCAAATTTTGCCCTCCATATGCAAAGGATTCTGGAAACTTCCACCACCATTGAATTGTGGGTCATGTAGTCCAACAATTTATACTGTGAGGAATTGTGGGAGCTTCCTCCCATCTGGACTTCTGGGTAATGCAGTCCCATGATTTATCCTCTTAGAAAAGAATCCTTGGAAGTTCCCCTCCTTGGGATTAGGAATAATATAGTTCCAACTTTGGCTATTCACAATGGGAATTCTGTGAGCCTCTTACCTTATGATGGTGGATGAGTAGTCACGAGCATACCACTCACTTTGGGAAATTCTGGAAACCTCCTTCCCCCCTAGAATTGTAGGTAAAGTAGTTCCACCATTTGTCCTATTTGTGCAAAGGATCCTGGGAACCCCCTCCACCTTAGGATTATGGGTAACATAGTATCAACATTTGCCCACTGATAGTTTGGGAGACTTCTCCCATAAGTATTATGGGTGAAGAAGTCACTAGCTTACCACTCCCCTTGGGAAATTCTAGGAAGTTTCTCTCATAGAATTGTGGGTAATATACTCTCATAAAGTCTTCTCTCTGTATAAAGGATTCTGGGAACTTCCTCCCCTTAGAATTATGGGTAAGGTAGTCTAAATTGCCTGCTCACTGCTGGGTATTCTGAGAGCTTCCTCCCTAAGGATTGTAGGTAATATAGTCCCACATTTGGCCCTCTGTATGAAAAGGATTATGCTTGCTGTCTGATGGGTATTCCAGCAGCATGCTTCGACCTTGACACTGTGGGCTCTGCAATCCCAGGTTTTCGTGGCTGGCAGCAACAGATTTTGGGAAATGCCTATTCATAGAATTCTGAAAAATAAAGTTCCATTATTTGTTTACTCACCATTGGCTGTCCTAAAAGATTCTAACCCTAAGGAAAATTGGTAAAATAGTTTCAGGTTTACTACTTTGTACAATGGGGAATCCTAAGAGGTTCCAGCCAATATAATTGTGGGTAGACATAAACACTTCAGGTGTGTGTGTGTTGGGAGGGGATGTCATTTTCCATGATATTAATATGAAGAGAGATCCAAGTATCACACTTGCACCATTTTTAGATGATGAATAATGTCCCAGATATTCTAGAATAGCAGAAGGGACTCAAGGGAGTTGCCCTCCCTAGTTAGGACTGCAGGTAATGCAGCCATGGCATTATCATCCAGTAAGGAAGTATGGGAGACTCCCCTGCCGCAGTCCGGCTGCAGCAGAATAGCCTGGGGGTGACGAATAACTTGTGTACATTGATGCAGCAAGAATAGGAGCCATTTATTGTAGGACAACAGAGCTATTTATACATTTTGCACAGCTTATCTTAATTAGCATAAACTAGATACATCAGTCACCCAATAAGGATTTTCCACACTTAATGGCTCACTTTTGTTACTTCTCAAACCACTCCCTCTGGCATTTTGCCAGGCACCATCCAGATTTGTTTACGAACTCTAACATTCCCCTGGC